>NW_006399752.1:42788406-42819635 GCF_000299155.1 Elephantulus edwardii
TTATTATTATTATTATTATATTCTTTAGGGGAAAACAATATCTTTATGTGACTTTCAAAAAAGTCTCACTATTAGCATACATAAAATATGTAGACATTTGCAACTTTGAGGCATGTTATAAAGCATAAAAATGTACTCATTCAAATACTGATTAAACACTACCATTAAAGGTAGTAATTAGTTACCTAAAATGTCAAAATTTAATGTCATTTGCAATATTTTTATTATTGTCCTTCACCTTCAATGTCATTTATTCTGATCTTCATATTAATACATAAAATTCCAATGATTAATCATTTCTTACTCCAAATTTGAAAGTCTAAATTCTTCATTCATTACTAGAGTTTATTTATATTTATCTCAACAGAAATAGCTGGACTAAAAAATTCACATCAAACAATAAAATAAAAATGCTGTTGTTGTCATTGTTAGGTAGTCAAGTGTGACTCATAGTGACTTTATGAACAACAGGTCTGAACCCTTTCCTACCCTGTAACATCCTCCTCATTTGTGACATGCTTGCACTTATTGCAGAAGTCAATGTGTCAAACCATCTGGTTGAGTGTCTTCCTATGTCTTCCTCTCTTTTGTAGACTCTCCATCTTTCAAAGCATGATGGCCTTTTCTAAGAAACAGCCTCTCCTAACAGTATGCCCAAAAGTAAAAAATAACAAACACTTAATAACATTTTTTTCCCACTTGAAGATTACTGACTTGTGAAATGTTACTTTAAAAGACTATTTAGTTAATTTAATTAATATCTTAAGGTTGGGGCTTTGGAAGCCTAGTGGCAGTCCCAAAGGGGCATAGTTCAAATCTACCGGCTACTCCATGGAAAAAAGAAGAGCAATCTCCTTCCATGCAATTAACTGCCTCTGAAAACCAACCAAACGGTCAGCTATGTGTCAGATCTGATTTGATGGCACACAACAACAACAATTACCTTAAGATTATTACAAATTGTAAACTCTTATAATTAATTAACATCTCTCCCTCAGGCCATCCTTACCTCTCTGCTTCCATCCCCCCCACCCCAGATCTTCACACTCATTCTATAATAATGGTTTTATAGAGGAAAGATGTGGTGTGGAAAACAATGTATTCAAATTTTGTAAATAAGTATAAAATAAAATAACAAAATTTAAAAGGGGTTTTCCCCCTTTCATTCAAAGAGCCTTTTATCACTGAGAACATGTTTTTAACAAAAAAGAAAATTCAAAGCAGAAAATAATTCAGTCTTGAAAGGGTTAAGAGAGACAGACACTTGTTATTTCTTTTCCCACTAAGTATAGTAGGTTAGCAACTGAGTGCTTTAATCACCGTGCCACTATGGCTCCATCCTAGAGCCTGGGATATACACAATGCCCTCACTCCCTCTAAGCTCGAAGATAAGGGTTGAGCAGCCTGTTCTAGGTAACGTAATTATTAAGTGGCAGGGGAAAGATTTGAACCAGGGTATCGGGTTCCAGAGCCCATGCTTCTAACCCCTAAACTATAGCACACTCACTCCTGACTACATATCTTAATTCGTCCTATAGTCTTTACAGGCTAGAAGAAACAGCAAGATGGTCAGTTCCCTCAGCAGGGGCACACCCACATGATGGGTAAGATGGGGGGGGGTCTGACCAGTCAATGTCCATATGCTTCAAGGAGACACATCAGACCCCAAGCTAGGACTAAGAATTGAGGCTTCAGGCAATCATGCCTGCCCTCCAGGAGCTCACATGCCAATCAAGGCGGCTAGCGATGGTCAAGGGCACACTGTTATCACTGCGGCCCCCAGGAGATCTACCTGGGTTGAGACACCTGAGAATTCTGGCGCTCCCCTCCATGTGGGTCAGCAGGGCCCCTGGGCACCAGTTGGTCCAAATCACCCCCTAGAGCAACTGCTTCCCAGGCCAGTGGTGGTGGTGCCTGGCAGTTCCCAGACTCCTCAGTTCTGTTTTTTTAAAAAGAATCAAAGTAATCTGACTCAGTCATAGCCCTGGTCGAGCACCAACTCCCGGCTAAGTCCCTAAAGCCTAATTACTTACCATGGTGCCTGGTAATCCTAGGAGATGTTTGTTTGTTCTCTCCTCTGCACAGCCAATGAGCGAGCCTCAGCGTTGCCAGCGTGCATTCCTCCAGGTACTCCAGATGATGCTGCGATTTCTCACCTGCCTGCTCCTCCTTCCCACTGCTGCGCCCACCCACCCAGGCAGCAGGCAGCAGGCTCCCCCCAAGCTTCACTGAGCACAGCACAGAGCACAGAACATTCTGGAGAAGTCCAGCCTGCAGTAGTTGCCTCATGCCATGATGATTAGAATCATGCTCTGAGCTGAGGCGGTGACAGGGGTGCAAGGGTGGAGTTCCTCCTTTTCCCAGACACACCTTGACCTCCAGTCCCAGTCCCCCCGGGGCTATCACTGCTCTCCAAGGGGAAGCAGGAAATCATTCCATCACATTGATCTTTCTGTTCTTCTGTGAAAGGTGATGCTTGAATGGCCTCCTTGGTGACGGGCAATGTTTCATCAAAAATCTCTTCTCAAGCACTGGACATGTCTGTTGGGTTGAATGGCTGGGATCTCTCCCTCTCCAGGTGACATGCAGTAAAGCTGTGTTGTTTCCATTTTTCACTTGATAAGGACTGTAGCCTGGAGTTCAAGAGGACAGGATGCCAGGTGGGTGCTCCTTGGATCTCAGAAGGCCGAGGAATGGTGGCTGGAGCAAAGAATCTGGAAGCTATGGGAGCAGATGGCCAGGAAGAAGATGTTGCCAGCAGATGGCCCCAATTGTTTGGATAAAGCCAAAAAATAGCATTTGATGACAAACAAATCAGAAAAATACCAAATGCAGAGTGCACAGAGATATCCGCTGTTAAAACTGGAGGGGCATCAGGACACACAAAACAGAGGGGCACCAGGACCTCAACATAGATGAGGGTGGCAGTGTTGATGTTCTGGGGTGCCATCAAGTTGATTACAACTCATAGTGACCCAGTGAACAACAGATCTGAACCTGGCCTTCTCCTGTGCCATCCAAATCACCATCATCTACCTGAACACACGGATACACTCACTGTGTCAGACCATTCTGTTAAGGACCTTCCTCTCTCTCTCTGACCCACCTCATTTTTCAGTACGACCCCTGGAGAACATTATGCTGAATGAAGTATCTCAGTCACAAAAGGACAAATACTGCATGGTGCCACTGTTGTAAACAGGACTGACCTCAGGGTTGGGAGGAGACTGAGAAGGATGGGTTCAATAATGTATACTGCATTGAAACAAATGAAGGAGAAAACTGTTTAAGAGGGAAAATTATTAGGGATTTTTGTCATGATAGGCGTCCAGAGCGAAGGCTGCATAGTGGAGTGGACTTGGGGGAGGGTTTGTAAAACAATGAAAGAATTTTTCTTTTACTTTTCCAAGAGGGGAGTGTACTTGGGGGGGGAAGGTTGGGAGGGGAGAAAAGTGCAACAATGAATGAATGGAAATCCAAAGTCTCTGTAAATTTTCATTGAAATTAATAATAATTTTTTTAAAAATGTCCAAGAGCAAAGGGGTCATCTTGAGGACTAAGCTCTGGCCTCTTTAATCACCCCATATGCAGGCAAAATCTGGACAGTGAATAAGGAAGACCACACAAGACCCAATCCATTGCACTTGTGGTAGTGAAGGATACAGAATGCATTACAGACGGCAGAAAGAAATGAATAAATCTGTCTTCAAAGAAATATAGGCAGAGCACGCCTCAGAACAAGGATGGTAACATGCTGGCTCTTGGACTTTGGGCATGTGACCTGGAGGGACCAGTTCCTACAGGAGGACGTCATTTTTGGTAAATCAGGGGGTCAGATCTTTGATGAGATGGACTGACCCAGTGGCTCCTACAATGGGCACCAACATGGCATGATTGTTAGGATGGCACAGGACTGGACACTTCCGTTCTCTCAGACAGTGAGCCTTATGGAGTCAGAATCAACATCTGGCTGGCTGTGTGACCTTGAACTAGGTACTTCATCTAAGTCCCCCTTGCCTTGTCTGCAAAGAGGGAGACAATGATGGCAGCCACCTGATGGCTTGTCTGTTGTTGTGGCAGCTAGTGGGCACCCTGAGTCATGGTGACCAGATGCCAGCAGAGGGAAAGGCTGACCAGTCCTACACCGTGTCCATTACCGAGTATGGACCGAGACAACCATGGTGATCCATTTCACAGGCTGGTGTTCAGAAGTGGGGAAGCCAGGGGAGCAGAAAAGGCTGAGCCCAGTGCCCGCCAGGACTGTGATGGGAAGAGTATCTCCCGTGTGCTCAGAGATGCTCACCATATCCCACCACAGAGAATACCTGTGCTGTATACAGTATTCTGCAAAACACGCAACCCCGCTGTTTCCTACATGCTGCTATACACGCTGTATGTGTGTGTGTGTGTGGGGGGGGCACTACTGTTGTTGTCAGATGCCATGACTCCAACTTAAATACAACAGAATGAAGCTCTGCCTGGTCCTGTCCCCCCCTCACAACCTCTGCTGTGTTTAATCCCATGTCCATCTGAGTCACTGAGTCCACCCAGGTCCTTGAGGGGTCCTCTTCTCTTTCACTATCTTCATTTCCAAGTACATATTTCCTTTTCCTGACACTGACCTCTCCTTGGAAACATGCCCACCAAAGTATATGTGAGACCAACTCTCACCTTCTTGATTTCTCAGGAGAACTCTGGCTGTACTGTTTCCAAGGCAGGTTTGTTTTATCCTTTTGACAGTCCATGGGACATTCAGTACTCTTCACCCCCACTGCAATTCAAATGCATCAATTCTTCCTTCTTTCTTCTTCTCTGTCCAGCTTTCACATGCATATGAAGCAACTGAAAATATCACTTGGCCCAGGTGCACCTTAGTCTCTAAAGTGACATCCTTGCTCTTTGGCACCTTAAAGGTGTCTTTGGCAGCAGATATACTGAACCCAAAATGTCATCTCATTTCTTGACTGCTGCTTCTACATTATTTTTAAAAAAAAAAGTAGCAGCTATTTCTGCACATCCTGTGACCTGCCAGACCCACAGAGGAGCATCTAGGGTTCAGTACCAACAAGCAGTTCCAATTAAACACGGCAGTTTGCCTCACCAGCTGTGAGAGACCCATCACTCAGCCATTCTAACCACCACAGGATGGAAGTACTATTGTATGCAGAGGAGTCGCTGCTCTCCTAGCTGCTGGGCAAGAGGGCCAGGAGCTGCTGCCAGCCAGCCACACTTTAAAAAAAAAACAAACAGAAAAACTGAAGTGGAGAAAGATTATGTAACTTGCCTGAGGTCATACAGGCCCCAAGTAGCAAATAGGGACTTAAACCCACAAGCCTGCCTTTACCGAGTCAAAGTACCGCCCACCCCCAGTGGTACATCCTGTCGATGGGACAAGAATCTCCTCTGGCTGCTTGAAATCTGTGTACTTATTCAGTAAGAAAGCTAAAAAAGATACTTAGTCCCAGGCAGGACGTGGTAGAGGCAAGACTAGAACTCCATCTTCCAGTCCCCAAGGAGGACAAGGAGCTGCTGTCTCCATGTGATGGGAGATGGCTGTCTTCCTCAGTCTCCACCAGTGACCACAAGGTGTCCCTGCCAGCCTGTCACTTTCCCCAAGAAGTCACCAGGCTCTCTGGAGGTTGTCTGTCCTGCCCTGGAAGCCCCTTCTCAGGAAAACAAATGAACTGTCTCCTGTTCACACAGAATCAGTTCCAGTCTCTCTTGCCCATCTCAGGATTAGCTCTTACGTTAAGAGCTCTGTAACTGGATTTGTGTTGCGTCCCGGGGGCCCACTGAGGGCCTTTCCTGCAGGCTCTGGCTCCGAACCCACAGCCTTCATCTCACTGTCCAGGGAGTCCACCACATCCCCTTGTCCTGAAAGCCCGAGTCCCGTCCTCCTTCCGTTTGCCCATGCCTTTCCCACCAGGCTCTCCGAGCTGAGCTGCTCACCCCATCGCCAATCACGGTCCTTCCAGCGCTGGTGCAGAAGGAAAAGTAAGTTAAGAGTCAGCTGGAACTAAGACAACCATTCCAGACCCTCAGTCTCCTCTAGCCCACCTCCCAATCCCCTGAAACCCTCTGACCACGAGCATCACGCAGACCTCTCTCAACAGCCCCCCTCAGCCTCAGCTGTCCATCTGTCTCCATGGACACATAGAGCCAAACAACACAGCTAACCCTGAGGAGTCCTGGTGCGACAACCACTACATGCTTGTGGCTCAAAGAAGGGCTGGCAGTTCAAATCCACCCACAGGCTCCATGGAAGAAAGACCTGGCAATTGGTGCCCATAAAAACTAAATCAAACTCACTGCCATTGAATTAACACAAAACAACCCTACAGGACAAAGTAGAACTGACCATGGGATTGTCACTCAACTCATTGTGGTTGAGTCGGAACCTACTCATAGCTGAACCTCCAGCCCAGACTTCAGAAGCTGTAAACTGCACCAGAGAGAAATGTCTCTCTTTCTCTCATGGAGCAGCTAGTGGATTCGAACCATCTCTCTTTAGGTTGGCGATTCAACTCCCAACCGCTAGGCCACCAGCGCTCCTGCCACCCCCAACCTGTGGCGTTTTCACGGCTGTACATTTTCATGGAAACAGACTGTCTCATTGTGCTCTTACTGAATTTGGACTCCAAATCCCCGGGTTTTTGGGTAGCGGCCGAATTCTTTAACCCCTGTGCCACCAGGGCTCCTTCCATAAACATTACAGCCTAGCAGGCCCGTGGGGCAATTCTGCTCAGTCACACAGGGTCACCTATGGGACAGAGTAAGCTGGACACATGTCACACCACCACCAAGGGAGGAATTAAGTCCCTCCCACAACAACAGGGAACACCAAACGCCTTCCTTCCTCTCCCACTCTTCAGACAGAAGTCACAAAATATTGAAAGTCCAAACAAGCAGGGGTGAAAGGTTAGCCACTTATCATCCAATCTCAAACTTGGGGCTTTTTATGAGACTAGGAAGCCACGCCCACCCCAGCCACACAGTCAAAATGTACCGGAACATCCGGCTGTCAAGAGCAAGACCAAAGTCAGCCACCTTTCTATTTCAGAGGCAAGCTGTACCAGGTGTGATCCTCCTGCACTGAAACAGATGAGGGACTGAATAATTTAAAAGCGATGTACGATAGGGTATTATGGTTATCACAAGAGTCCACAATTAAGGTTGCATCGTGGAATGTACTTGGGGCGGTGGGAGGAGTGCGGGGGCATTGTGTACCAGGGAGGGAGTCTTTCTTTTACTTTTGAAAGAGAGGAGCAAACTGGGGTGGGGGGGAGGGCTGGGCAGGGAGAGAAGTGCAGCAATGAATGAATGAAAAATCCAAAATCTCTGTCCATGCTCATTAAAATTATTTTTTTAAGAAAATCAAAACAAGACATCTGCTTTCTGAAGAGGAAAAAGAAACATTAAGCAAGATGTTATTTCACTTCTCCTAAAGTTTGACTGACAAATGTTTATTCAGCACCTGTGATACACCAGGCATTGTAGCATTTCTAGGGTGGTGGTGGTTGTTGACCGCCTTCAAGTCGAGCACGATGCACAGCAACCCTATGAACAAAAGGCCTGAAGCCCCTCTACAACTACTGACATTTATCAACCAAGATGTCATAGAGTTTCCGGAGGCATGTTGTTTAGGAAGTGGATGACACTCCTGCTTCCAATTTCTAGGGTGGGGGTGGCTATCATTGTTATGTGCCATCGAAGCACTTGCAACTCATAGTGACCCTATGTACAAGTCCCCTAAACCCTGCTCTATTCTGTTCCAACCTCATGTCTCCGACACACTTACTCCCAGAACCCCAATCACAGAACTGATCCATCTCATCGAGGGTCTTCCTCTCCTGCCCTGTCCCTCCACTCTCCCAAACATGATGTCCCTCTCCAAGGACCAGTCCCTCCTTGCAACATAGATGAAAAAGAATGATGATGAAAATAGAAGCTAGTGTCTGAACACGTACTATGTGCCATGCACCCTTGATGAGTATCAACTCACTTCATCCCAGCAACGTAACTACAACACACAGCGACCCCAGGAACCCATCTGAACCCAGCCCATCCTGCACCATCCTCACCATCTTTGATAATAAAGTCAACGTATCAATCCACCTTGTCAACGGTCTTCCTCTCTTTCTCTGGCCCTCTGCCTCTCTCTCCCAACACGATGTCTTCTTCCAAGGGATGGTCCCTCCTGAAAACAAGCCTGAAGTGCAGGACGTGAAGATTCACCATCCTCGCTGCTAAGGAGCCCTGGGTGTTCCTCCTTCCAGGCAGATGTGCTCGTTCTTCAGGGATTTCACAGGCTATTCAGTCCTCTTATCCAACACCACAATTCAACGGCATCCTTCCCACTCTGCCATCACTGTCCACTGTCCAACTTTCAGACGCATAAGCAGCCATGGGAAATAGCACGGCTTAGAAGAGGCGTTGTCCGTGACTTCACTGTACTTGGCTCTACAATCATCACCCATCCTAGCAGCAACCAAGAAATCCAAAGATGTGCTGCACGGGGAAAAGCTGCTCCCAAAGTGCTCTAGAGCAAGGATATCAGTGTAAAGACTAAGGAACGCCTAATCCAAGCCTTGGGATTGTCAAGTGCTTCCTAGGCATCTGAAAGCTAGATGACCTTATGAGGCAGATGCAATTGTCAGCCTCTTAAGCCAGTTGCCATCAAGTCCAACTTACTCCGACCTCGTGTGTCAGTGTAGAATGGCATTCCACAGAATTTTCAGTAGCTCATTTTTTTGAAGCAGATCACCAGACCTTTCTTCCAAGGTGCCTCTGGGGACCGTGAACATTAGTAGCCCAGTATGTTAACTTTAAGGGAGCTCTAGTGGCAAGAAGCTGCACTGCAATCCCAAAGGCACGTGGTTCAAGGCCACCAGCTGCTCCACGGGAGAAGGATGGGCCATCTCCTCCCATACGATTACCTGCCTCTGAGAACCCGCTGGCGGGTCAGCTATGGGTCGGTTCTGACTCTACAGTACACAAGAACAACAACAACATCATGTTAACTTTGCATCAACCAAGGTCTCTCCATTAATCCTTTACTGTTAGATCTGATCGAGTCTGAACTGGCTCAACTGACCCTCCAATAGGCTCTCAGAGGAGATCGCCCACCTTTCTCCCGCAGAGCAGCTGGTGGATATGAACCATGTACCTTCAGCTTGGGAGTAAGACTCCTTACAACTAGGCTACCAGAGCTCCCTCTTAACCTCTTGTTGCTGTCTGTTGTTTTGTGACCCACAGCTGACCCTCTAGCAGGCTTGCAGAGGCAGTTAACTGGAGGACTCTGTCTATCCTACCACTGCACAGCAGCTGGTGGATTCGAACAGTGTGCCTTTGGGTTTGCAGTGCCGTTTCTTACCACTAGGTCACCCTATTGAAAGAAGCCCTTATGGTGCATTAATTAGTTGCCTTGCCTGCTAACCAGAAGTTTGTTGGTTCAAACCCACCAGACACTTTGCAGTCTGCTTCTGTAAAGACTATATAATCTCAGAAACTTGATGGCCAGTTCCCCTCTGTCCCCAACAGGGTCCCTCTGAGTTGCAACTGACCTGATGGAAGCAGGAGTTTCAGTTTTTATTTCTTTGATGTTCATAACTGATCCCAGGATCTTTCTCCAGGACCCATTCCATGCACCATGGTAAAATATGGTGAGGAAAGCTGGAGAGGCTGATGGAGACTCAGCATTGTCTGCTACAGAGGTGACGGGGCCCAGGCCGGGGTGACATTCTAACAGCTCTGTTGCACGCGCGCGCACACACACACACACACGTGTGTGTGGAAGTCATTGTTTGAAAGCAGTTATGTTTGCAAGATTATGTTTTCATGGGCAGACTATGCAGATGTCACTTTGAGGTCTAAGGGTCTCCTGACTACAGTTCCCAGTTCTTTAAAGAACCATCACAAGGAGTCAAGGCCAATACCCATTTGAGAGATCAAAGAACGGTGGTGAATGAAACAAACAAGGCTTTCACCTCTTAATTCTGGTAGGTGGGAGGGGAAAATAAATCGTGAGATAATGGTGAGAATGAGTCCTGGCAAAGAGTTAACCAAAACAGCATGACCACAAGTGACGCAGGTGACCCAACCCGTGGAGTGGACAATCAGGGAGGCTTCTGGGTAGGGCAATCACCAGAAGGGAGTCACCTGGTTGGACCTGTAGGGAGGGGGGGTTGCTCCCAGAAGCCACAAATGTTGACCACCGGATCTCTCCCTCACTGCTTCCCAAACAACAGCGGCCTGTGTATTTCCAGAGCTCACGGGCGTGCCTTCCCAAGAAGGACCTGTTTCTACCTTACCTGCCTCCTAACACCAGGTGCCATGATGCGTGGAAACGTGCTGGTTCCCAGGGGACACAAACACATCACAACCCACTCCTAGTCTCCACATTCAAGACAGAGACCCCTTCCCTTTCCAGAGCTTTCCCTGCGCAGCCATGAAAAAAAAAAAAAAGATCTAAGGCTCACGGGTCCAGGCCATGCCTTTAAATCTCTAGGGGAAAAGAAAGAATTTTCCACAGACATCAGAGGCCAGAACTAAAACAGACTTTTTCTTCTTCTTCCCTGTGGTGGCAGAGGGACAAGAAGCTGCGCTGCAACCCCAAAAGCACGCAGTTCAAATTCAACCACTGCTCCATGGGTGAAGGACGGGCAATCTCCTCCCATGAGATTCACTGCCTCTGAAAACTTGCTGGAGGGTCAGCTATGAGTTAGTTCTGACTTGATGGCACACAACAACAACAATGACATGCTTTTAAAAAAACCACATCACACCATGTTTATTGCAGTTTTGTTCACAATAGCAAAGAGCTGGAAACAATCTAAGTGCCCATCAACAAACAAATGGATAGAGAAGCTGTGATATATTCACACCATGGAATACTATGCTGCATTGAAAAACAACAAGGAACTCATGCAATATTATTCAAAATGGGAGACCCTGGAGGACATTATGCAGAGGGAAGCATCTCAGTCACAAAAGGACATATACTGCATGGTGCCACTGTTGTAGAACGAGATTGACATCGGGGCTGGGGTGAGACTGAGAAAAATTGGATAAGTTATGTATACTGCATTGAAACAGATGAGGGAGAGAACAGTTTAAAAGCGATATATGATTGGGTATTATGGTTATGACAAGAGTCCAGAATAAAGGCTGCACAGTGGAGTGTACTGGGGGGGAGGGGAGTGGGGGAGATTGTATACCAATGAAAACATTTCTCTTTTACTTTTCAAAGAGAAGAGTGAACTGTGGGGGGAAGGGGTGGGCAGGGAGAAAAGTGCAACAATGAATGAATGGAAATCCAAAATCTCTGTAAACGTTCATTAAAATTAATAATTTTTTTTAAAAAACCCACATGGTTTTCAGGGAAATCTGTACATCAAACAAAGTATTAGCTTTCATTGAACATTCAAATATTTATTGAGCATTTACCAACTGGTGATGGAAGGAAGGTGTGTATACAAACACCCCCCCCCCCCAAGTCAACAACCTAAAAAGACTGCTGGTGGTCTAGTGGATAGGAAGTTGCATTTCCAAACCAAAGACAAAGGTGTTCGAAACTACCCAGTGCCCCAAGGGAGAAAGATGGGCAGTCTCCTCCCATGCAGTTTATGGCCTCTGAAAATACACTTGAGAGTCAGCTATGAGTTTGTTCTGACTGATAGCAGTAGGTAATATATCCTAAAGGTCAGCTGTTCAAATCCAACCTACGGTATTGCCAAAGAAAAGTCCTGGCAACTATCTTCCACTAAGAATACAGCCCCAAACCCCGATGCAACAGTCGATTCTACCGGAACTGACGAGCTTTAACTAGTCCCCAAGCCATGTCGACAGCACCAGGAGACAGTAAACTCTGGTCCAATAAGGCCCACGCCTGGCTTCAGCTGTTAACCTCTTAGGGAGCTATTTCCTTGAGCCTAAGAACTAAATCAGATCTCTCAACCTGCGGCCTGTGCATTTCTGAAATACACACAAAGGTCTCAAGGTGATTTACTGCACAGCCAGGGCTCAGGTCCACTCCTCCTCTGACTCCATCAGACACCCCACAGTGGGTCTCTTGTTCTCTATCCCACCTCCTTTTCCAGTGCTTTCTTGGTCATGCTGCCATCGTGTCAGAGAGGAAAAGACGTGGAAGGAGTGATGAGGAAAGCATTAATCCCCAGCGACAAGGGCAGTAACACTTCTATGGCCCCTGAAGTCAGGGAGCTTCCTTGAGTTCAAACAACGCTCTGCTACTCCTTGGTTGTGACCTCACACAAGTCATGGGTCCTCTCTGAGCCTCAGTCTCATCATCTGTGAACTGGGATTGTTGCGAATGTGTGGCACAGGCTACGCTGAGTGCTGCCTCTTACAGCACAATCTGGAAGGCCTTTTGCAGTGAAATGCATCGTTTCTCTATCATTATTGCCTACAGGTGACACACCTGTGGGTTCTGGAGGCGGCACCTGAGCCCGGCCACTTGCGAAAAGGAGCCGTCTAGAGCTACACCACCAGCCCTCCCGGCGCAGGAAGCAACGGACTAGCCCTCAAGGGGAGACAGACTATGAATAAGTATCAGATGGTGATAATAACGCCACTGCTCGAGTACATTCCAACCCGTAGAGGTCTCTGTGCTTGAAGTAGAGCTGCTCTGTGGTGTTTTCTTGGCTCTAACATCTATGATGCGAATCACCAAGGCTTCCTCCCACATTGTCGTTGGGTGAGTATGATCCCCCAACCTTTAGGTCAGCACCTGACTGCCAGCCACCTGATCCACTCAGAGATAAGTGGTGACACAGGTCACAGGAGCTACACAGGGTCACGAGGTGAGGGTGGCTGAGAGGAACACTGAATGGTCAGGAAAGGCTGGTTGGTTGGGGTTGGAGGAGCAACAAAGCCTTGACACAAAGAACAAGATACAAGCAACTAACTAATGTGGGGAAGGAAATGTGTGCAAGGAGTTCACTGCCGGGCCAAAGGTACATGGTTCGAATCCACCAGCTGCTGTATGGGAGGAAGCTGGGCAATCTCCTCTTGTGTAATTTACTGCCTCTGAAAACCACCTGGAGGGTCGCCCATGGGTTCTGACTCGATAGTACAGAACACCAACCAACCACCCTGGGGGAGTGATGGAGGCAGAGCAGCCAGCCTGCTCCCCAGTCTCAAGGGAAGACTAGAACATGGCCCTGCTTGGATTTTTAGAAAAATTTTAGAAAAAGTCATCTCCTTTTGTGGGCAAAGAGATAAACATTTCAGATAACATGAAAGATAACATATGTCCCCTGTCCTGGACAGTCCGTCAAAGAAGTGAACATACTCCCGTTGTGGGTGGGAACTCGGACTCTGGAGGCCCCAACTCTGTAGGTCTGAAGGCATCTTTCTATATCCCTAAAGTCCTTCATCCAGGACAAGGAGCTGGTCAGCTATGAAGACACACAGAGAGAGGCCTTCCGAGATGCAAGAATTCCCCCCATTCTTTACAGCGAAACTCCCATAACTCTGTAGGGGGCTGCCATTGGCACCCCCATTGTTTCATCACACCTGGAGCGCTGGTCTACCTGTAAAGCAGCCCCACGTGGCTAAACCTGGGTGAACAGTCCCAGCAGTGACCAGCGTGAACTGAGATCTGGTCTTCAACTGCTGTGTGTG
Organism: Elephantulus edwardii; assembly: GCF_000299155.1. Classification (NCBI taxonomy): domain Eukaryota; kingdom Metazoa; phylum Chordata; class Mammalia; order Macroscelidea; family Macroscelididae; genus Elephantulus; species Elephantulus edwardii. Next base: position 42,802,048 of record NW_006399752.1, read on the forward strand.
TACAAGTGGAAGCAGGACAATGAAGGAAGCCCAGAGAAGACCTGGTGCTTTTGAGCTGTGGTTCCAGTGAAGAATATTGGATATGCATGGACTGCCCAGAGAACAAACAAGCAGGTGTTGGAAGAAGTGGGTCAGAATGCTCCTTAGAAGCAAGAATGGTGAGACTTTACCTCACGTCTCTTGGGCATGCTCTCAGGAGGGGCCTGTCTCTGGAGAAGGACATGAAGCCTGGAAAAATGGAGGGTCAATGAAGAAAAGGAAGACCTTCAACGAGGTGGACTGACATGGTGACTGCTGCACGGACTTCAGTCCAGCCGAGGTTGTGAGAACAGAACGATCAAGCATGGTTTTTCCCTGCTGAGCAGACAGACGCCTTGGGGCAGAGGCAACAGCCATCTCCTGACCTGTCGCGACGCCCCACGCCCAGCCCTCGGCCTATCTGGAGAAGGGACCTCATCTCAGCTCCTCCCTCCAGGAGCGGAGCGTGTCACCGGAGACCAAGCCCCATCCTGGGTGCTCCTCTCACCCAGCCAGAACTGGCTCGGCCCCAGGCACCTTCTCTCCAGCATTTGAGGCTAAACGAATGGAAAGCCAGGACTCACGGCCTCCTTTCTGCACTGGAGAAGCTTCAGACACCTCACCACCTCGGATCCTACTCTCTCAGCTACTGAGTCTGTCATTTCCCTTCACTGGCTGCACTGAGTGCGGGGATCTGCTGTCGTTACACTGGGACCCCGAGACAGTGGCACAGGACCACACCAGCCTGCTCACCCTCCCCGGGTTCCCCGGACCACTCACTGGGGCACTACCGCAGTCCTTCACAGCCACCAAGTCGTCCTCAGGCTGAGGTCTGTGTGGCCCAGGATTATCAACTACCTGGCAGTGTTTCATTCTCGTTAGGCCATCGAGTACGACTCATAGCGACCCGATGAACAACAGGTCTGCCCCCTGTCCTGTCCTGTCCGGTGCCGTCCTCACCATCTCTGACACATCTGAGCCCACTGCTGCAAGTCACTGTGTCAATTCACCTTGTCGAGGGTCTTCCTCTCCTTTGTTGACCTTTCTAAGCATGATGTCCCTTTCCAAGAATAGCCTCTCCTAGCAACACGCCCAAAGCAAGTGAGATGAAGCTTTGCCCTTCTTGTCACCAAGGAAAACTGTGGTCGCACTTTCTCCAAGACAACTGTAGATAAATGTTGTTGTTGTTGTTGTTGTTAAGTGCCGTGGAGCTGTAGGCGACTCATAGCGACCCTATGAATGAAAGTCCTCAACACTAGCGTGACTTTCATCCTTGCTCCAGGTTCATAGGGTTTCCCGAGGCAAGCTATTACGGAATTGGATGCCGCTCCTGCTTCCAAGCTTGATTTAATAGGGGAATTCCACCAAACACCGTCTGCCATGGGTAACCATTATCGCATGTGACACATCAGTGTCACAGTATTCAGCTTCACAGCGACCACAAGTTACCTCTGTACAGCAAATGGACACATCAGGGCTATATGACCTTTGGCTTGGTAGCATCATATAGACCTTTTTATTCCCACCACCACCAACAACACACACAATCTCCCACCAGGACACACAAAAGGTGTTTGCCACATAAAAAAAAAACAACTAATAAAATGAAACAAAAATCCACCAGTTGCCCCCAAGTCACTTCTGATTGATGGCACTGTGTCTTTGCAGAGCAGACCTGACGCATTGGGTTTTCAATGCTGTGACCTTATGGACGCAGATCACCAGGCCTTTCTTCTGAGGCACATCCGGGTGGGTGATCTGAACAGCTAACTTCTCAGTTAGTAGACGAGTGTTTACCAAATATGCTACTGCTACTCGCAAAGTAGGAAAGAGCTGGATGCTCTCTTACCCTCGGGACCAGGGGCTGGCAGGAGGGCTGGGCCTGGCTCCACCAGCCTGGAGAGCTGAGCTGGGAGCCGGTGTGATGGAAGCAGCAGACCTGACCTGGAGCTGGATGCCCTGGGAAGGCTCCGGCCGGCCAATCACTACGGGAGAGTCACTGAACTTCTGAGCTTGACTGTCCTCATCTTTGCAAAACCACTTTCCAGATTAACATGTTTTAAGACATCATAACGCACTTTCACCCCATCACAACCAATACTTACCAAGTCCACGCTGCATGCCTGGTCACTTCGGAAGCCGTGGACCCAGTATACAATGCAGATGTTAATATCTGCTAATCATTTTTCCACTGTCTCTCCCTTCCCTGTCTGCAAAGGGACAAGGTCAGACCTTCCTACCACTCAACTGCCCACGCGGAAATCCGTCACTTTTTATCCAAAACGTACAGTGATGCCACCGGGCCACATGGGGAAGACATGCAGCCAGCTTCCCCCTAGAAGGGGGGACGGCGAGAGCTGGTCTGCAAAGGACTTGTTATCAGGAGGGACCATGCCTTGGAGAAAGACGTCGTGCTGGGTAAAACAGGTCAGGGGAGGAGAGGAGGACCCTTGAAGAGACAGACTGACACAGCAGCTCAACAAAGGGCTCAAACAGAAAGGCAATCTTGACAGTGGTGCAGGATTGTTGTTTTGTTATTGCTATTGTTTGTTACTGTTGTTGTGAGAGGCTGTTGAGTCAATGAAGATTCATTGTGACTCTATGAATAGATGGAAACCTTGCCCCCGCCCCGCCCCGCAAGTCATCCTCACAGTACCGCGTGCTCAAGCCCACTGCTGCAGTCCCTGGGTCAAAATCAATCTCGCCGAGGGTCTTCCTCTCTTCCTCTCTCCCGCTGACCCTCTGTTTTTCCCAGCATGATCTCTTTCTCCAAGAGTTGACTCCACCTGACAACATGCCGAGAGGACTTGAGACGACCTTCACGATCCTTGCCTCTCAGGAGCAGCCCGCTCTAAGCAGCAACTCTGAGGCTGCACTTCCTCCGAGGGAGACGTGGTTGTTCTTTGGACAATCTGAGCCCTGGTGTTTACAATTGCTTTGCACACCTCTGAGAACTGGACAATGAATAAAGACCAAAGAAGAAACAGTCTCTGAAGCGTGATAAAGACCAAAGAAGAAAGAGTCTCTGAAGCGTGGGTGTGGCGATGCTGCTGCACTGACCTCCGGAGGGCTGCCAACAGCTAGGACCGGGCATGATTTTGTTCTCTTGTGTGTGGGGTTACTGTGAATCGGGCTGACTCAAAAGCACCTAACCACACAACCATCCTAAGAAATGGGTCCCCACGTCAACATGCTCAGACTATGTGATGGAACTTGACTCAGGGGCAACAGAGCCAGTTCAGGACCAGTAAGTTCCCTCGGTTCCTCAACACCGAGTATGTTCCCTCCACAGATGGTGATAATTTCAGCTGCAGATCAGCTTTACACAAGCCCCAGCACACACCGGCTCAGCCCACATCAATACCTTCCAGCTAAGAGAGCACGCTGGGGGGAGTCAACCCGCAGGACACCATGGCCACCCACTGGGTCACCAGGACACCTGAGTTGTCTCAGGACAGGTGGGTCTAGCTTGAAAAGGAACATCAGCAATTTCACCACAGTCTAGGCTTTTCTACCCCCACTACGTCCCAGACAGGTGTCTCCAGAGCATCCTGAGGTGAGGGAGGCTGTGGGGACAGCGCGCATGCTGTGGGCCAGGCGCTGAGGGTAGACACTGGCTGTCAGAAGAGAGCAGAGCCAAGCTACGTGTTAGAGGCAGAGCTGGGCCTCACTCCTGCTTCATCTACTTGTAAGTCTCACGACTTTGGACTGCTCCATTGGTCTTTCCTGACCTGGAAGATGGGGATATGCCCTGCTGGTGAGGGTGACGGCAGGACTGTCACCCTGGCACGTCTTCCTTTCCTCTGCACACGTTCAGAGCCTCCTGAAGAGTCTTCTAACAGCCCTGGAACAGGCGTGGACTATTCTACCCATTTCACAGCTGAGCAAACAGAAACCCAACTCTACCAGGTGACTTGCTGAGCACGTGGGTAGTTAAACCAAGTGATACCCGGCCAGAACAAACCCTCCAAGGGTTTGTGCAAAGGACTTTCAACTCATCATTCCACCAGGTCCTCCACAAAAACACTCCAACAAGAGATGGGGCCAGAGCTGAAGCCAAGCACCTCCCTGCCTGAGGCCTGGACACTGTCCATGCCCCTAACTGCCTGCTTGCTTGCTACATCTGAGAATTTTCTGTTTAAGTGAAAATTGTCTGTAGCTCAGGACAAATAGACAATGGAGAAAAACGGCACCTGTAGCAAGCACTGAAGGTGTCCCTGTGCAAAGATCTGATGCCCATCTCTAGACAAGTTTGCCATAATATCAGCTCAAAGATGTCAAGTTCATTCATCTTTTAGTGAACACATCATGGTCCTATATGAAAGTAACAACACCCTGCCTTGTTTTCACTGATGAAAGGAAATCCATCTATATTATGCCCAAGTCATTTGTTCCCCAGGCTCTACTCTTTCCATACACAGCTGAGCAAGATCACCCCGTCCACCTTGACCCATGGAGGCTCTCAAATGTGAAAGGACTGGTTTCAATTTGCTGAGTGAGCTCTCAGAGCCAGTGATGGAAACTTCCATGGTTAATAGACATTGCTCAGCGGTCTCCCCCACCCCTGCCTTTCAAATGGCACCCAGGGTGTGCATCATACCTGCTATGCCTTAGATACACCTTGTATACAAGATGCCACCCCTGTATCAGACTCATGTCCCAGAAGAAGCTGAAAGAGAACAGCCAAACTCCCTCAAAAACAAAACAAAACAAAGACACCCACCGAACAGAATTTCAAATTCTCCATGGAATCCAGAGTCTCTGGATCTACAGAAGCTGGGTAAGTCTCTGAAAGTGTTGCCGTGAAACAATCTTCAAATCTTAAACCAACTCTATCCCCCTGGAGTCTTCTGTGGACCAAAAGGGGCAGATCGTCATTAGCAAAGTTTGTCTGCTTTGAGCATTGTGCTCTTTTAAAGGATGATCTAGGCCAGGTCTGATCAACAACGCAACTCAGAGGTTCTGACAGGAGTTTAAAGCCCGTGAATACAATGGTGTTGGAACAGGGGAGCAGGAACAACTTACAGACGTGGTGACCAACATCAAGAAACTGTACATATAGAAATTATTGAAACGGCCTCTCTTTGGTTTTGATTTTAACTAAAATGTAAACCTTTAAACAAACTATCTCCTAGGGTGAGTAGAATCCATCAGCTGGAGTGTTACACCCCTGGGAATTTCCATTCCAGAGAAGGGGCCCAGCACCCCAGAGTGACCTATCCTATCTCCTTCCATGTGTGTCCCCTTGCTGGCAGGTCACCCTAACATGCCATCAGCCAGTAACAGGCCCCTGATCGGCTACCCCTAGAGTCCAGGCAAACAGATCACGGTGAACGAAAGTGAAGCCAACAGCGGCAAGGGGCACACAAACAAAACTGGAGAGCAGAGAACACTTAGCCTCGAGGAGCGCCGTGAGAACAAAAAATAAATGTTTTACACTCTTGAATGTGACCTTTTCAGTTGTTGGATAAAGAAAGCACTTGAATTGCTTAGCAGCATGGCTGATTAATGTGTGTACGTTACCTTTCCACAAGTGCCAGCTACCCTTTCCCGCTCAGGGGCATGAAACCACCATTCCCAGCTCAGCTCAGGCTGCTAGTACACACGATAGCCCATCTCCCGGTCAGACCCGGTGCCACGGGTGAGGGCATCTGTTTCTTACCAGGGTCAGTGCAGTTCTTGGTCACTGGTGTCCCGTTCACTGGTGCCATCAGCTTTCTGTTCCTCCACGTGTCTGGCGGCCCTTGTTTGCTAGCAGGAGCTGATCTGTGCCCTGCAGCAAAAAAAAAAAAAAGAAGGCAATGTAGCACCCATATTCCCAAAATGGCTCTGCGTGTGTGTGTGTGTGTGTGTGTGTGTGTGTGTCCAACAGCCCCATCTGAAAGCACCTGTGGAGAGGGATACACTCTTTAGAAGGGCCTCATCTGCTTACAGACAGCCATCTTTCTTGAATCTGCTCTGGGTTTCCCCTCTAGTTCCAGATGAGTCAACAATACATAATGTGACTTTGGGTAAGACCACCCTAAGATCCTCAGAGGCTGGATCCAGTTGTCTGGAGGTCAACTCCGACACCAGGTGACCATCACAGTCGAACTGTGTTCGACAAAATTTTCAACAGCTGGTATTTCTAAGAAGATTGCCAGGCCTTTCTTCCAAGGTGCCTCTGTATAGTCTCGAACCACCAACCTTCCAGTTAGCAACTGAAAGTTAAGCATTTGCATTACCAAGAGACCCCAGGGTTCAGACAGATGGCCTTTCTGTAAGTTTTCTTCCAACAAGCACACTCAAGCAGCCCCACTATCTGTTAGATAGTGAAGTTCTATAAACAGATAGTGAAGTCAGCACACAGGGAGGGAGGGAGAGAGAGGATCTCGCTCAGTGATTCTGACACGCAAATGTGTGCACAGCACTTGAGGATGGTAAAATGCAAATTCTAAAGGTCTAGGGTGAGACTGGAGACTAAGCTGCTGACCAGATCCCACCCAACAACGATGTTCTGAGGGTCACACTCAGATGAAAGGGGGCACATTCGGATGCCAGGAACCAGTTGAGTGTAAATGAAAGGTAATTCCTGATCAAGTAAATGCAAAACAAGTCTCACTCTGTGACCTTTACAGAATTCATTTCTTCTCCCCATTGCACATATCCTCGGCAGGATAATAACGTCTCTTCTATTCTGCTGACATCAAAGAGCCTCTCGGTATTTTGTTATTTCTGGTGTGCAGTAATTGAGGGAAGAAAACACACCAACTTGTCCAATTGCAACACTCCAGGTATTAAGATGTTCAAATAACCTTTCTGGGTTTCTCTTGCAAGAGGCATATTTTAACCCTATAGTCACAAACCCAGAGTTTGGTATTTGAAAAGCAGTATAAGTATTTTTAAAAGTTCAAGGAAGTTGCATGTTGCTTTTTACCTGTCACTATAAAGCTCTGGCCTCTAGATGTTCAGACCTTTTTGATGGCCAGGAAGGGACGACAGCGTTCTTTGCACTCCAGGATGAGGTTGCTAAATCATCTACATTTCTTCTTTAAATTTTAAAAACAAACCAAAAAGATCTGAGGCTCCAACTCAAAATGAGAACGGTGGGGAAATGACCGTCTTCAGAAGGTTACCGACTCCAGTGGTCCCACAAAAGCACATTTTTGGTTAAGTTTCTTTACCTCTCCCTCTCCATCTCAAATTTGCATCTCCTGAGGGAATCCCAACTCCCAGGTCTCTTGACAGAGGAGGAAGAAGAGGAGAGTGTGGATGGAAGCACCTTCTCCACGCAAGGGTGTTACCCTGGAGCAAGCCCCTGCAGGCAGAGCCTGTCCCACACTTTCAGGATTTGAGGGGGCTTCGAGAAGGACACCCAGGGCGCCCCTCTGGACGTGGACAGGGGCAAGGAAAGGGTGGAGAAGCAATAAAGTTCCCACCTCTGAATCTGGGCTTTTGAGGGACACCAGACACAACCCTGGCCTTCTTAAAAGGAAGATAACAGGCTGCTCCACTTTCCCCTTTCCATACCAGAAAAATCCACTTTTGACCCACTGGTGCCATGACCCATCCCTGTGCACCCCTGGGACAGGACATGGGCCCCAAGTGGCCAGCAGTTTAGGCTTTCGTCTTCACAGTAACAGACCCACAGCCACGACTTAAGCCCCCAGGGGCCGCATGGCAGCTCAGGGGAACCCGCGCCACAGCTTAGAGGGCAGATATCAATCCTCCTGGGTGCGCTCTACGTGCCCGGTGGGGAGGGGACTGAAAGGACCTTTGAGACCAGCTGGCGAGGAGGGGGAGAGGCCTTGGAACTGCCCTGCCAGCTTCTTAGCCCAAGTCCTCCAACTCCCGGGGCAGGGGTAGGAGCAGCAGGCACCCAGCACCTACCCAAGCTGCCGAAGAGGCTGGACGCACAGCATACCAGGGCCAGCACCGCGCACACGAAGCCAACTTGCTGTGGCAGCATCTCTCGCCTCCTACGAACTTTGCGCGGCCGGAGGGGCCCACGGAGCGCCATCCCGGAGCGCTCGGGTGCCGTTCCCGCGAGGCGTTGGAGACCTTCAGCAGCGGTAGTCCTCTCTTGGAGCTCAGCAGAGCTGGGGCTGGAGCAGGCGCCACGGAGCTTAGAAACGAGGGGCTCCGGGCCAAAGCCTCATGCCCCGCGGGCAAGGTCGATCAGAAGCCCAAGCAGGGAGAGGGCGGTGAGGCGCGCGGCAACGCCGGAGCTTAGGGTCCCGCGCGCGGCGTGCGCGCTCCGAGCACCATGGCTCCGGGGCGAGGAGGCGACGCCGGCGCGGTGGCGCTGGCGGCCCTGGCTCGCAGGGCTGGCGCAGTCCGGGCGCTGGAGCCGCTACCTGGCCGCTCGGCGCGGCGCGCTCGCCCGGGGGCGCAGGTGGGAGCACTCAGTGCGCCCCCGCGGCCCGCGCCGCCGCGCCCGCTCGCAGCATCCTCCCCCTCCAAGTTTGACGGCGGCCGCGCAGCGCGCTCGCGGGGCTCCCCTGCTGGCCGGCGAATGAGCCCGGGCAGCCGGGTCCGAACCGGGGCTGGGAGTGGGCTGGATGCGCGGGACTTGTGCACTGTCGCCACAGGCAGGCTCGTCGTTGGCCTCCGAGGGTGAGCTCTCCCTGGGAACTTTGTCTCTAGCTCCTGGCTGCGGGCGCCTGCGTCTGCGAGGCGGCGGTGCCTCTCCTCTCCTCCCAGCGCCCGCCTCCCTTCGCTCCCTCCCTCCGAGCACGTGTATTCCTCCCCTAGGGCGCACTCACCCGCGCGCTCCTCCCTCCCTCCTCCTCCCGAGGCTCAACTACTGACCGGTGCCGGCTCCCTCCTCCAAGCTGCCTCTCTGCCTCCTCCCCTGGGCGGCCGAACCCAGCCTTTCCTTTCCCCTGCGAGGCAGCTGCAGAGAGGAACAGGTAATGGCACCGCCCGGGTGTCGAAACGAAGGTTTCTGCAGAGCAGTCTCCTCTGTCTGCGCCCCCCAGGTTCCCCAATGCCCACACCACCTCCCCGGAGAGCGCGAAGCACGAAACAGAAGAAAAGCCTAATGGTTGTGCGGAGCCAACAAGCTCCCGCGCCCGTTGCGCGCGTCTCCTGCAGGCCTCCAGGGGCGGGGGCGCGAGGCCGACCTGCTAAACGCCGGCGAGGTTGCAGAGACCTGAGAGTTCTGGGCTCTGCCACAGAGTGGAGCTTTAGATAACCCGGAGCCTGGCCGCGGTGTAAAGCTATCTCGGGATTTTGTTAATATTTCTCCTTCCTCCCCTTCACTGATCGGCTCTCTAGAGGAAACACACAACCCCTGAGTATGTGTAATCCAGCTGCAGACAGGTGTACTCCAACTGCAGCCTCCCGCTCCAGCTGAGGGTCAGTGACAGCTCCTGGGACGACTCTCTGGCCTTCGAGTCCTTTCATCACGCGTCTGTTTCAGGTCTACTAGGGGTTAAGTCCACTTAAATGGTTTTTTGGAACCAGGCCAGGTCTGTTTAATTAAATAAATACATACCCACTGTGTGCAGGCTCTGTGCCATGGGCTAGCTGGGAACAAAACAAAACAAACAAAGTGGGTCAGACCCAGTCCCTGCTTTCAAGGAACCAAAAGGAAAGGAGAGCCAGGCCCTGGGATAAAGGTTTTTAAGTAGGGTGGGCTGGGAACGTCACTTTGGCAAGATCTCCGTCTGTTCTCTTCTCATCAGAAGGTGTCCTGAGGGCCTGGGCCCCTCCTGGGATCCTGTAGAGGTGGAGCCTCACTGAGAGAATTTGCAGGGTCCCAGGATCCCAGGCACACTTAGGGGAGAGAAGCCCCGCCCTTTTGAGTTTGTCCCAGGGCCGCTAGCCGGTTGTGTGATTCCCTTTGGACAGAGCTATGCTCACCTAGCACAGTGGTGGCACAGCCAAGAGGCGCCAAGCCGGCCAGGGGAGGAAGAAGCTTCCTGAATGCTTTTCAGCAGTGCATGCAATGACACTGAAGACAGGAACCTTAGAGGGTTCACTGTGGTGGAAACTTCTAGAGGGAATGAGATGGAAATGGCCTGGGTTGGCATCAGGGCGGGCACATCATGTAGCTCCTGCTTTGTCTTGAGACACACACCTCCACCTGTGAGCACTTCCAGCTCTCTCCTGCAGTGACCGGAAAGACAATGTGACAGAATTGACTTCCCATTAACCACGCTGTGCAAAGCTGCAGTCGTCAACAGCAAGTCTAACTCTGTTGCCATTGTGTGGGGACTGACTCCTAGCTGACCCTCTGATGGGTCTCCGAGGTGCTGAAAACCCATAAGACAATATTAAACATGACACTTGACGGGCTAACCGAGGACCCTCGGCATCAGATCATGTTGAAACAATGCTGCACTGGTTCTCTCCCTACGTGATAGTCAAGCTGGTGAAACCAACTCCAACAGACCAAGTGATACATCCTCACTAGGATTTAATAGTTTCTCAAGACCTTTATCCATGGAGCTGACCTACAGCTGGTGGAAATAGAAATGTTTTCAATCCCAAACAGGCCCGAGGCATCATTCGGTGCTGATCTGGAGACGTTTAACCAGCTCTCGCCTAGAATTCTTCTTTTCTTTGACATTTCCCTCTCCACCTGCTTGCAGTCAATACCTAGACCGCTTGGAGTAACTTTGCAGGCACAAATGGATTTCTTTTATTTGACAGCTTAAAAAGCAATTTGCTTGAAATGATCCATTTTGCTTCATTTAAATAGTGCCCATTATCAAATAGCCTGGCTGCAGCTCTCATGATTCACAGCAGAACAGAGAATAGGATTACGTATCGTTCCAATTCAAGAGCACATTCCCCAGGTGGGAAGTGAGTCCCTGCGTTGATCTGGGGCCCTGGGTCTGAGTCCAGACTCAGAGCCAGGAGACTCAGAACATCTTCTGCTCACACAGGCGTCCTCCTGATCTGACTCGGATGAGAGCGGCTACAGGTCATCTTGGTTTAGCTATTTGCATAAGTTCACGCTGTAAGAGAGGGCCAATGCTGGGTTGGATTTATCCTTCCCTCTCCACGGTCAACACTCTTGGCACCAGCAGTCAGGAAATCAAAAAGCGTATTGCGATAGGAAAGTCTGCTGTTAGGGACCTCTCTCAAGTACTCAAGAGTCTCTCTGGAGACTAAGGTGCACCTGATACAGGCCATGGTCTTTGTAATCACTTGTTATGCATCAGAGAGTTGGACAATGACTAGGGAGGACAGAAGGAGAATTGATGCCTTTGAGCTGTGATGTTGGAGAAGAGTATTGAATATTCCATGGACTGCTAAGAAAACAAACAGATTCAACCTGGAGAGGATTAAACCAGGCTACTCCTTGGAGGCAAGGATTCTGGGGCTTCGTCTGACATACTTTGGACATGTTGCAAGGAGGGACAGGTCCTTGGAAAGGGACATCATGCTTGGGAGGATGGAGGGACAGCGCAGGAGGGGAAGACCCTCTATGAGGTGGATTGATTCAGTGACTGGGGTAATCAGGATGGGAGTGTCAGAGACAGTGCGATTGGCACAGGATAGAGCAGGGTTTAGGGCTGTTGTACATAGGGTCACTATGAGTCGCAAACGATTCAACGGCACATAACAACAACATGAAATGAAAACCATTACCATCTAGTGTGTCGGAGATGTGAGGATGGCGCAGGATAGAGCGAGGTTCAGGTCATCTGTTCATCGCGTCACTATGAGCCATACTTGACTCGATGGCACCTCACAACAACCATTTAGTACATTTTCGTACTCAGTTTTTAACAGTTTACTGACTCAATCTTCTCCAGGATACATGTTGTGCTAAGACTACCTGTCACAGTGACCTATAAACAAGAGATTGGGACCTTGCTGTGTCCTACACCATCCTCACAACCTTCGCCCCCCCATGTCACAACCCCCCACGCCCGTGTCACAACTCCCCCAACCCCATGTTCAGGCCTGTTATTGTAGCCACTGTGTCAGTATATCTCACAGAGTCTCTCTCTCTGTCTCTCTCTCTCTCTCTCTCTCTCTCAGACCCTCTACCTTTTCCAGGATGATCTATTTTGTCCAAGGACTGGCCCCTCCTGACAACATGCCTGGGTGTGTGAGATGCAGTTTCACCATCCTTGCCTCAAAGGAGCACTCTGGTCACACTTCCTCCAAGACAGAGCTGTTCTCTTGGCAATCCATGGGCTTACCAATGCTCTTCACCAGGGCGTAGCATAATTAGAACTCAGAACCACTCTGTTTCTTTATGGAAGCAGACTGCCACATCTTTCTCCCTTGGGGTGACTAGGAGAGTCGAGCTGCTCAGTGATGGTGAGAAAGTGAGTGAATTTTTCAGAAGCACATCACCAGGCTTTTCTTCCAAGGTGCATCTGGGTAGACTCGTACCTTCAACTTTTTGGTCAGCAGCTAAGGACGTTAACCATAGGCACCACTCAGGAACTCAGAACTCAGCACATTAGATGCTTGATAAATAAAGGATCTGTTGACAGGGTAATTTTTTACTTCCATGTGAAGATTACGTATATGTATGTATATGTGTAAGTGTATGTATATGTATTTATCTGTATATGAAGACAAAGATTCTCACCAGTGGACCATTTGGCAGCATCAGGATGGATGGTGAAGAGATTGAGATTGTTCACAGCTTTAGTTTGCTTGGCTCCACAATCAACACTCTTGGCACCACCAGCCAGGAAATTAAGACATATTGCAATGGGAAAGTCTGCTGTTAGGGACCTCTCCAAAGTACTGAAGAGCAATGGTGTTTCTCAGGAGACTAAGGTGCACCTGATACAGGCCATGGTCTTTGCAATTACTTGCTAAGCATAAGAGAGTTGGACAATGACTAGGGAGGATAGAAGGAGAATTGATGCCTTTGAGCTTTGGTGTTGGAGAAGAGTATTGAGGGTACCATGGACTGCTAAGAAAACAGATTCATCCTGGAGAGGGTTAAACCGGGTGGCTCCTTGGAGGCAAGGATTCTGAGGCTCCATCGAACATACTTTGGACATGTTGTGAGGAGAGACTGGTCCTTGGAGAAGGACGTCATGCTTGGGAGGTTGGAGGGACAGTGCAGGAGGGGAAAACCCTCTAGGAGGTGGATTGATTCAGTGACCGGGGTAATCAGGATGGGTGTCAGAGACAGTGCTATTGGCACAGGACAGAGCAGAGTTTAGGGCTGTTGTACATGGGGTCGCTATGAGTTGCAAGCGACTCGATAGCACATAACAACAACAGCATATGTATATGTATTATATACATACAAGGTCATGGAAGACTGTGGATGTATCTCAGCAGAACTTGAGACTCTTGGGCTCGCCCTTCTGACAAGTGTCTCTCACTGACTAGCTCGTCTCAGTCTAGTTTGAGCTGTCCCCCAGCCCACCCACCTCTGTTCTTTTTCTAAAGGGAAATTTTTTATTTTTTATTACTTTTAGAGGTTTTCTTCCCTGCATTTTGAACAAAACTTTTTGAGTCTTTATTTGCACTGGCCCCTGAAAATTATATAAATGGTCCTTTTCTTTCTTTTTTTTTTTTTTCTTTTCCTTTTCTTCTTCCTCTTACCTCCACCTCTGGACAAGCTCATCAGTTCTCCAGCTGAAATGACCTGCTATCAGCATGTTAAAAAAGAATGGGGTTTGCATTTGAATACATAGGTATGGCTTTTCTAGCGAATTCATGTAGACTTGGAATGTTAGGCTTGAAGGGAACCTTATAATCTTGCAAAGGAAAAAAAATCAGATGAGTTGCAATCTGCTGATTCTCACAGATCTATCTCGTGCTGGAGTCTTCTTGGGAGATCTGATGTGTGTGCCCAGGGGACCGACGGGCCCAGCTGCCCAAACTGGGAACTTGACTTCCCACTTTCCTGCTCTCCAGCCCCATCTACCCCTGGGTCAGGCTTATCCTAACTCCTACTGGCCTCGTGTTATCTCCGTATTTCATCTCCATCAACAACCAAGGCAAAGCCTACTGCCATTGGGTTTATACCAGGCTGATACCAGGACTTTGTTTTGCAAGACCAGAAGGAGGTTCACCAACTTTCTCCTTAATGACCAAGAGCCACTAACTTTCAGTGCCACCCAGGGACCTTTCTGTTAACACTGCTGTCTCTATTTCTCACCTGGATCACACTGCAGCCTTCTTAACCATTGGCCTAACCCCAGTTTTTCCATTACATTCCTTTCTTCATAAAGTAGCAAGAGTGATCTTTTTGAAAGAAAGAAAGAAAAATAATCTGATTGTTTTTTCTTTCCATAAAACCTTGAGAGGTTCCCTGTTGTTCTCGGGATAAGCTTCTAGCTCTTGAACTTGGTTTATAAGATGCTGCATGAACTAAACCACTGTTTTCAATGCTAGTCATCATTTAGAGTCATCTGGGGAACTTGAAAGACACCTGGGCAGAGCATTAACATGAGAATATTCTTCAAGCTGCAGTAAGGATAGTAGACTTCTGATCCAGGTCCTTTAGCCCAATGTCTTATCATCTTTTTTCTTTTTGGATGAAAAGAAACTCCAGCCATACAGGACCTCTTCCAAGGCCACTCCGGGACTCCTGTAGCAACTCTTAACTTTCTGTGCCAGGCACACTTTTCCCACCTCCAAAGCCCCCTTTGTCTGGCCAATGCTTCCAATTTCACAGAAGATACCATTTCCTTCAAGAAGTCCTTGAGAACCCCTATTTCCATCTTGTTTGTGGCATAGTGGGTTACATGTCAGACTGCTAACCAAAACGTTGCTTGTTCAAATCTACCAGCTGTTCCTTGGGAGAAAGATGGGCACTCTCCTTCCAGAAACATTCACAGCCTCAGAAACCTCAGAAAGGATGTTCATGAGTCAAGACTGGCTAGATGCATGTGATTTAGGTTAGGATTTGAAATGCTACCAAATTTAGTGCAACAATGAATGAATGAATAAAAACCCAAAATCTCTGTAAATGTTCATTAAAACTAATAAAATTTAATAAAAAAAAGAAATGCTACCAAATTTTAGCCATGCTGCATTGAACTGTCTATTTGCTAATCTATACAGACAGACCTAGGAGATATTGTGGATTTGGCTCCAGACAATTGCAATAAAGCAAATGTTACAATAAAAGTGAGTTATATTGCTGGGTTTCTGTTTCCTAGCTTGTATGAAAGTTACGCTTGCACTATTCCATCGTCTGTTAGTGTGCAGGACCATGATGTCAAAGTTGGAAATAATCATGAAAAGTCCAAAATATGATCCTGAGACACAAAGTGGGAAATATTACTGTAAAAAGGGTTCCAGAGACTTGGTCTACTGCTGTGTGGTATGTGATGTACGGGGCTGTTAACTGAAGGGCTGGAAGTTCAAATCTACCAGCTCATCCTCCAGGAAAATGTGGAAAGTCTTTTCCCATCAGGATTTACAGCCTCACAAATTGGAACCAAGTCAACAGCTATGAGTTTCATTTGAGTGGGTCCTGTCATAGGTAGGTGCTATCAAGTCACCTGTGACTTAAAGTGAGCCTGTGAACAACAGAGAGAACCTTGCCCCATCCTGTGCCCTCTTCACACTCTCTGCCACGTTCAAGTCCATGGGGCAGCCCTGTGTCAGTCCATCTCATTGAAGGTCTTCCTCTCTTTTGTTGACTGGCTACTTTTCCCAGCATGATGTCCTTTTCAAAGGACTGGCATCTCCTCATAATATTCCCAAAGATTTGTTCAATACAGAATTGCCACTAACCATCAATTGCTAAAAACCACATTCTCTGCAGTGTGCAACAAAGCACAATAAAACGAGGTGTGCCTGTCCCTAGTTCCGCTGAGCTCTGAGGAGAGTTATGACCTATGCTTGGCGGGTGCTCTTTCCATAGTGGTGGATGGAAAAGACGAGCACAAGGATCACACTGGGCAAATGGGACTTGATTCCTCATCCTTCTCCCATTGGCATCTGCCTGATGCGATTTGTCAGCACTGTTGTGTCTCTTGATCCTCATAATTTGTTGATGTTAGCTATT
Source organism: Elephantulus edwardii (assembly GCF_000299155.1). Classification (NCBI taxonomy): domain Eukaryota; kingdom Metazoa; phylum Chordata; class Mammalia; order Macroscelidea; family Macroscelididae; genus Elephantulus; species Elephantulus edwardii. The sequence continues at coordinate 42,818,003 of NW_006399752.1, forward strand.
AGCTATTGCGTCAACTCCTGACTCATGTTAACCCCACACATAACAGATCAAACACTGGAAGGTCGTGGGCGATCCTAGTGGTCAGCTGGGCACAGGGCACTTGCAATACACAGGGCGTTAATTGACGGGAGGTTTTTTTAAGTAGATTGCCAGCTGTTTCTTCCTAATCCATCTTAGTCTGGGAGTGCAACTGGAAACTATTTATTGTCATATGTTTTTGCTTTTGTTGTTGTTGTTGTTGTTGTTATGTGCTGTCGAGTCATTTGCAACTATTAGAAACCCTATGTACAACAGCTTTGAACCCTGCTGTCCTGTGCCGACCTTATTATCTCTGACACACCTAGTCCCATTACCCTGGTCGTTGAATCAATCCGTCTCATTGAGGGTCTTCCTTTCCTGCACTGACCCTCCACCCTTCCAAGCATGATGTCCCTCTCCAAGGACTTGTCCCTCCTTGCAACATGCCCAAAATATATCAGATGAAGTTTCAGAATCTGTGCCTCCAAGAAGCAGCCTGGTCTCACCCTCTCTAAGATGAACCTGTTTTTCTCCTAGCGGACAGTGGTATATTGAATACTCTTCTCCAGCACAGCTCAAAGGCATCATTCTCTTCTATCATCCCTATTCATTGTCCAGCTCTCTGATGCATATCAAATAATTACGAAGACTAATGGCCTACATCAGGCACACCTTAGTCTCTAGACTGACATCATTGCTCTTCGGTACTCTGGAGAGGTGTTTCATAGCAGGCTTTCCCAATGCAATTCATCGTTTGATTTTCTGACTGCTGGTACCAAGGGTTGATTGTGGAGCCAAGCAAACTAAAGCTATTAATAATCTCAACCTCTTCGCTGTCTGTCATGATGCTGCCAATTGGCCCAGTGGTGAGAATCATATGGATGTTGAGCTTCAGTCCGTATTGGAGGCTGCAGTTCTTCACCTTCTGCAGCAAGTGCTTCAGGTCCTCCTCAGTTTCAGCAAGCAGGATTGTGTCATCTGCATCATGCAGGTTGTTGATGAGTCTTCATCCTGAGGCCACATTTCTCCTCATCGAGCCCAGCCTCCTGGATGACCTGCTCTGCATACAGATTGAAAAGGTAACAATGTAAATTTTCACTGAGAGATGAGTGGTATTGCATTGGTTGGGAATTAACCCAGATCTCCTTGGAGGAGAATGTACTTGTTCAATTGGCTAATTGGTAATGAATAGGGATAGCTTAAAGGTCTCTAAAACACTAACAGTTCGTCATCCTAAGTCTTCTCTAACGTCCCTCCTGATAATCATTTGACAAAAATAAAGAAGGTAAAAGCAAGAAAAAAACGAGTCCCAAGTGGCTACTATGCAAAACATTGTTAGTTCGAACCCACAAGGTGTTCCATGTGCAGAAGACATGGCAGTGTACCCTGTGAAGGTTTACATTTTTGGAAACCCTATGGGATAGTGTACTCTGTCCTTCACGGTATCTATGAGTCAGAATTAATGGCAATGATGGCAGGAAGTGAGTTCCTTCACATTCAAGTGCCGTGCTTAGGTTGGCATAAGGAGCTATGGTTCCAGCTAGGATTTAAGCCCAGTCTTTTTTTTTTCTATAATTATATTTTATTAATTTTCATAAACATTTACAGAGATTTT
>NW_006399752.1:42820585-42863864 GCF_000299155.1 Elephantulus edwardii
TGGATGTCAGCTATGGTCTCTTCAGGGTATATTCCCAGTAGTGGAATTGCTGGGTCAAATGGTATCTCTATTTGCAACTTTTTGAGAAAGCTAAGCCCAGTCTTTTGCTAGTTAGCCATAACCTTCACCGGCTTCACCATACCCCAGCTACTCGACCTGATACAAGCATTGGTTGGTTGCTCACCAGAAATTTCATTCTAGTAGAAACAGAAGGCTGTCTCAATGAGGCTGTCTTCAGCCAATCATCTCCTAGTTACTGATCAACGGGGTGGGGGGGGGAGCCGTTAGTCGGAGAAGATTTGTAAGGCAAAGAAGTTCAGATGGACTAGAGTGATGAGTCCATGAAATCAAATTCTATACCTGCCAAATCCAGGCCTTGGTCTTCACAATTACTTGTTGTGGATCAGAGAGCTAGACAATGACTAAGGATAGCAGAAGAAGAAGCCACGCCTTTGAGTTGTGGTGCTGCAGATGAACATACCATGGACTGCCAAGAAAACAAATAGGTCTGTCTTGGAGAGGGTGACACTAAGTTTCTCCTTGGAGGCTGTGAATTTGAAGCTCCATCTCACATACTTTGGGCACATGGCCAGGAGGAACTGATTCTTGCAGAAGGACATCGTGCTCAGAAGGGTGGAGGGACAGTGTAGGAGAGGAAAACCCCGTAGGAGAAGGATTGATACTCTAACTAGAGCAATGGAGGTAGGTGTGTTGGAGTCAGTGAGACTGGCTCGGGCCAGGGCGGGCTTCTGAGCTGCTGTAAATATAGGGTTGCTGTGAGTCACAAGCGACTCGATGGCACGTAACAACAACTACATATACTTGAAGGAGTTCTGGTGGCCTACTGGCAAGAAGATGCTGCACAGCAATCACAAAGGCAAATGGTTTGAGTCTCCCAGCTCCTCTGCGGGAGAAGGATGTGCATTCTCCCATGTGATTAACTGCCTCTGAAAACCTGCTGCAGAGTCAGCTCTGGGTTGATTTCAACTCGATAGCACACAACAACAACATATGCTACATAAGCTTGCTTTTCTAACACCTGACACATGGAACTAACAAATCCCTTTGCTCACCATTCATTCAGAAAACATATACCAAGTATACTGGACCAACTGGCAGCATCAGGATGGATGGTGAAGAGACTGAGATTGTTAACAACTTTAGTCTGCTTGGCTCCACGGTCACACTCTTGGCACCAGTAGCCAGGAAATAAAAAGACGTATTGCGATGGGAAAGTCTGCTGTTAGGGACCTCTCCAAAATACTGAAGAACAATGGTGTCACTCTGGAGACTAAGGTGTGTCTGATACAGGCCATGGTCTTTGCAATCACTTGCTATTCATCAGAGAGTTGGACAGTGACTAGGGAGGATAGAAGAAGAATTGATGCCTTTGAGCTGAGGTGCTGGAACAGGGTATTGAATGTACCTTGGACTGCCAAGAAAACAAACAGATTCAGCCTGGAGAGGGTTAAACCAGGCTACTCCTTGGAGGTAAGGATTCTGGGGCTTCGTCTGACATAATTTGGACATGTTGTAAGGAGGGACAGGTCCTTGGACAGGGACATCATGCTTGGAAGGGTGGAGGGACGGTGCAAGAGTGGAAGACCCTCTATGAGGTGGATTGATTCAGTGACTGGGGTAATCCGGATAGGTGTGTCAGAGGCAGTGAGATTGGCACAGGATAGAGCAGGGTTTAGGTCTGTTATACATAGGGTCGAGTCGCAAGTGACTCAACGGCACATAACAACAACAACATCAAAGTATCTAGCTGTGTAGAATCTCATACTCATGTATCTTACCATTCCTGAACACTACAAAGACTAGATCATTAGAGCAAAGGCTACTCCTGTGACAAGGAGGTCTCACACCAATGTGGCTAAAAGAACAAACTGTTATTATCTTCATTCGGTAGTCCTCAAGCGAGTGGACTGGCAGCTCTGCTCCACATTGTCACTCAGAGACCCAGGTTCCTTCCACTTTGTGGCTCTGCCATCTCCTAGGAGATTATTCTGGGGGGTGGAGGAAAAGGTGAAGAAAATGAATTTATTTCTACATTTGGATTTCAATCACAGAAAGAGGAAAGAGAGCAAGAAGATTGATCACCCGATGCTCTCAGGCTAAGACCAACAAGTGGCACCTATCACGTCTGCTCACATTCCATTGGTGGAAACTCAGTCACATGACTACACCCCAGCAACAAAGCTTGGGAAATGTGCCCATCAAGAATTGTGTCCCTATTATGCTGAGTGAAATAGCTCAGTCACAAAAGGACAAATACTGCATGGTGCCTCTGCTGTAAAACAGGACTGACATAGGGTTTGAGGGGGGGAAGACTGAGAAAGATGGCATAAATTACGTATACTGTTTTGAAAGAGATGAGAAAACTGTTTTAAAAAGTATATATGATTAGACTCATAGGGTCGCTATGAGTCGCAGGCGACTCGACAGCACATACCAACAACAACAACAACATATGATTAGATTTTATTGTCATGACAGGAGTCCAGAGCGAAGGCTGAAGGCTGCGTAGTGGAGTGGACTTGGGAGAAGGGATTGTATAACAATGAAATAATTTTTCTTTTCTTTTTCAAAGAGAATGGACTGGAGAGGGAGGGGTGGGCAGGGAGAAAAGTGCAACAATGAGTGAATGGAAATCCAAAATCTTTATAAATTTTCATTAAAATTAATAATAATAATAAACTTAAGAAAAAAGAATTCTGTCCCTGTGGAAGAAGAGAGGAAAAGATTTTGGTGGGCAACTATGAGCTCTACCCCAAATAAAGAGACTAAGAGGCTAATCCAAGCTCCCTCGGGCAATGAGCACCACATCCAGTCTCCCCTCCAAGGTGCAGACTCCAGACTTTCAGTTCTTGCCAGTCTGATGGTGAAAGCAAGACAGTGTAGTGAATTGGATTGTGTTGTAGAGCTAATTCTTGCTATGGGATTCCATTACGGAATAGTTTTCTTTGTTATGATGATGGGACCCTATCTTCATAACAATGTAGGGTGGCTCCTAAACCTATTTACCTTTGCATTAGAAAGCAGTTCTGAACAGAGGTAAAAAGCACAGAAATAGTCCTAGGAGGATTACCAGGAGCTGAAACAAAACTTTCCCCTCGGAGCCAACAGAGAGAGAATAGAGTTGGTGCCCGGAATGCGAAAATAACATTTGCGATCTTTAAAGTCACCCACTTGTACAGCAGCAGCTTTAGGGAAGAATGACAGGTAGATAGATAGGGCCAACCTGAGCGGCAAGATGAAGGAACCTTGTCTCCAAAGATGCCTCTGATTCATTGTTGCTTTTGTGCTTGGAAGCAGGAGTGGCATCCACTTCCGTAAATAGCTTGCCTCCGGAAACCCTATGAACCTGGAGAGAGGATGAAAGTCACACAAGTGTTGGGGACTTTCGTTCATAGAGTTGCTATGAGTCGCCTATGACTCAACAGCACTTAACAACAACAACATTGTGTTTTGTTGTTGTTGTTTGCCACTGAATCAGAACTGGCCTATAGCAGACCCTCCCCTGGGTTTTCAGAGGCAGTAAATCTCACAGGAGGTGTTTACTCATCCTTCTCCGGCAGGGCAGCCTGTGGATTTGAACTGCACAGCTTTGGGATTGCAGTGCAGCTTCCTGACTGGTCCACTAGTTGTGTGCTTTAGTCCTTTGTTAATGTTCTGTGGCTGGGTGAGCCTCTCCCTACCCAGCGTTGTCCGGGATGTGGTACAAGAGCCAGCTTTTCCTTTTTGTGACAGGCACCACCGCCCAGCCAAGGGCTGGAGCAGCTCAGGGTCTTGTTGTCCTGTGAGTGTGCCCTATTTTGTGTTTGCTTTCTTCTTTTCCCTCGCATGGTGCAGCCACAAAAGCCCTGGCCACAGAAGGGCCTGACTGCGTGCAGTGCACAGAAATGACAATCGTGCCAGGAGAAAATGACAAGTGCTGGGCGAGAGGGACGGCTCGCCCCGAGGAAGTTTGCATCAGAGAGGGGGAGTGTGCGGCTGTGAGGGGAATGAATAAGTGGAGCTGGACCGCAGGCACAGACAGCACTCTCACTGGGCCCACACGATCGCTCCCGTGAAGAGCCAGCAGCACAGGGAAGCACAGATTCCTCGTGCGTCCTTAGGCAGTGTGTTTGGTTTGGGGTTTTAATGAGGAGCAGGCTCTCTCTGCCCACGCCAGAAGCTCCTGTATAAGCATCCCTGCTCCTTTCTGCCCAAGGGTCAGCCCTCGGAGGGCTACAGTGGTTTCTTGTGAGCGTGGACCACTGCCTGGGCAACCTGAGTGACCGTGGTGGCATCTGGACAGAAAGTCGGCCCCATTGTCCAGAAAGCAGGGGCAGCAGGCGCGGGCGGCCAGCCTGGGCAGCTGTCTACAGGGAAAGTCCAAATACCAGGCCAGCACTTGGTACACATACTGACTTTGTCCCCAGCCAGAGAACGGGGAGTGCTTTGGTCCAGCTATGCAAATGACAGTGACAGCCAGGCTGAGCCTCTGGGTCTCTCGCACTGGCATCTTTGTTGGCCCCCACCAGCCAGGGCCTTGCTGTGGTAACTTTGGTCGATTGCTGTCTGGTTGATTCCCACTCATGGGGACCCCACATGTGCCACTTAGAGTTCTCGGGGCTAATATTTTAGAAGTAGATAGTCAAATGTTTCTTCCAACGTGCTTCTGAGTGAACTTGAACATCTGACCTTGTGGTTCTTGGTCGTTTGCCCCATCCAGGGACTCCAGCAACCACAAGATCTTACTGGCTGAACACATTAGAACTTTATTTCTCATTCATGTGATGTCCACAGTGGGTGTGTCAACAGATGGCTGGAGCTTCTAGTCAATTCCAGGGAATTCTGGTGGCCTCATGGTAAGGAGCCGTGCTGCCAACCCAAAGGCACATGGTTCGAATCCACAAGCTGCTCTGCAGGAGAAGGATGGCCAGTCTCCTCCCATGTGAATATAGACTCTGAAAGCCCACTGGGAGGGTCAGCTGTGGGTTGGTTCCAACTTGATGGGACACAGCAACAACAACAACAATCACTTCCAAGGAGCTCTAGCCATGCAATGATGAAAACATTCATGAACCCAGCCCATCATTCGCTCTGTGAACGGAGAAGGCAGTCTGCTCCCATGCAGACACAGCCTTGGAGACCCTCTGTGGTGATTCCACGACATCCTGTAAGCTCCCTGTCAGTCAGAATCACGGGCTTGGTGTCAGCGGATGCTCCTTCTAGCTTGTGGCCATGCCACTTTCATCACATGACTTCCTGGGCCCCTGCCCCGTCTGCACTCAAACAGCAGGAGACAAGGCCTCATGGAAGACTTCTATGGGTCCTATCTGGATTCAGAGACTTCACTTCCACCCACAGGCCATGGGTTAGAACTCAGCACTTGGCCAACACTGCAAGGGAGGCAGGGGAGCAAGGGCTCGCTGTGGCCCAGGAGAAGAGGAAATACTTAGTGACTGGTCTTTCCCATGGCCTTGACAAAAACAATCACAACCTTGTATTTATCTGCTCCATTCAAAACACTTCATGTCTATCCTCTCATTTAATCCTTCCAACAATGCTACTTAGGGGCATGTTGTTAGGACAGGCTGGTCCTTGGGAAAAGTCATTGAGAGGAATTGGGGTGGGGGGATGGGAAAGCAGAGAGTTAGTGAGAGAAAGACCTTCAACGAGCTGGATTAACACAGTGACCACAGGTCAGCTTGAGCATGGCGGAGGCTATGAGGCTGATGCGGCCTGGGACAAGGTGTAGATCTGTTATAGTTCATGGGTCCTTAAGAGGCTCAGTGGACTCAACAGAACTGACCAGCACAACCACAACGAGGGCAGACAGCTTGTAGTCACTGCTTTGCAGGAGTCCAAGGCTCTTAAGTGGGCAAGTGACCTGCTCAGGGTCCCACAGCTGACCAGGCTGGGGTTCAAAGCCAGGTGGTCAAGCTCTAAGATCCTTCCTCTTAACCATCTTGTCCTACCACAGGGCAGTCCTGTCTGTCGTGGGACTATGACTCCCAGAAGGACACACTGAAGCTCCAACCCCAACCTCAGGTCCCCGCGAATGTGGCCTCATTCGGGTCTTCACAGATGTGATGAGGTGAAGATGAGGTTACTCTAGGTTAGGGTGGCTGCCGAAAGGAAACACAAAACAACAAATACGCACCAGAGAGCGTCCTGTGACAACAGGGGTTGGGGTGATTTGCCTCCAAATCAATGACTGCCAGAGGCCACAGGCAGCTAAGAGAGAGTCAGGGGAAACATTCTCCCCCACAGCCTTCCGAAATGGACCATCATTCCATTTCAGGTCCAAGCCTCCAGAACTGGGAGCAAGTGGACTTCTGTGGTCTTAGGCCCAGTTACCGCTGAGCCCCTCTGACTCGCGGGGAACCTATAGAGCTGTGTAGAACAGCTTCATAGGGCTTCCAAGATGGATGTCCTTCTGTAGGGAGTCCTGGTGGCAATTAAGCACTTGGCTGATAACCAAAGGGTCAGTGGTTTGAAAACCTCAGTCACTCAGGAGAAAGCTACAGCAGTCTGTGAGCAATCTTGGGGGTCCCCATGGGAAGATCTATTCTGCCCTATTGGAAAAACTCCCTGGTTGTTGTCAAGTCAGAACTGGCTCAGAGCAGACCCTCCAGTGAGTTTTCCAAGTCTGTGACAATATGGGAGATTACCCATCTTTCTGCCATACAGCAGTGGATGGATTCGAACTAGCAGAGGGGGGCAGCCTTTGGACTCAACTTCCTGCAGGCTTTGCCACCAGAGCTTCCTCCCTCCCTCCTGGAGTTATCAAGTCAGGATCAACTCCAGCAGCAGAAGCCTTACAGAAGCAGGCTACCATGTCTTTCTTCTACGCAGTGGCTGGTGAACTTGAACTGCCAACCTTGGCTTAGAAGCTGAGAATTTAAGCATTGTGTCACCAGGGGTTCTAATGTCAGTCCGAGGAAATGAACCTACAGTTCAGCCCCCTCTTGTTTTTAATGTTGTTATTATGCACCATCAGGTTGATGCTGACCCTCTAACAGATGTTCAAAGGCAGTAAATCACCCAGGCGGAGATTATCCACCTTTTTCCCCCAGGAGCAGCTGGTGGATTCGAACTACATGCCTTGGCATTGACAGGCCAACTCTTTACCACTAAGCCACCAGAATTCCCTTATTTGGTTGAGGAAACAGAAATCCAAAAAAGGAAAGCTGGGACAGAGTTGGGATTTCTCAGTCCTACATCCACCGTTCATTGTCTCACACACAGCAGCTCATTGGCAGGCACTGGGGAGGGGACAGCAGTGGTTCAGGCGAGACTCCTCACCTTCCACGGTGGAGACTGGGGCCACTGTACCTCATATGCCACCATCACTCCTCTGTCAGCCAGGACATACGTGATACCGAGCAGATTTCAGCAGGACTTACAGACGAGATTAGCACAGGAAGAAAGGGCTGACAATCCACTTGTGTGAATCCCCCAGCGGGAGCCCTCGGGTTATGAAAGTTGGCTACGTAACCCATCATGGGGCGAGCACCAGACAGAATGGCATCTCATTCTACTGTGCTTGGGGTCCTCATACGTCGGTATCAGGTTGACCACAGCTGAGCCCAAAGCAGCATTGACGCCTTTGAGCTGTGGTGTTGGCAAGAGACTCGACTATCCCATGAACTACGAAAAGAACAAACACGTCAGTCTTAGAGGAAGGGAAGCCAGGGGCAAGGAAGGACATACTCTGTGCATGTCATTAGGAGAGGCCAGTCCTTGGAAAAAGACATCTTGCTTGGAAAAGCAGAGGGTCCACGAAAGAGAGGAAGACTCTCTCAGCCAGATGGATGCACACAGTGACAGCAGCAATGGCCTTGACCATGGTGGAGAGGACAAAGGTATCATTGTGTTTTTTTCAAGGGGTCAATGTGGATTGTAGTTGACTCAACAACACCTAACAAAAACAACAGCAACACTCGATCAGTGAATGGGTTGTGAGCCGACCTTTGCACAGGATGCAAAGTGTTTTAAAAATACCAAGTATGGCTTTTAATGCTGCATCCCAACTTCTAGCATTTGGTGCTATAAAAACATGGTCCACCTCCAAGGTCAGCAAAAAAATAGGAAACAGAATAGGAGGCTGGGCTGAACACAGAACGAGCCCATTTGAAAACAAACTGGCCAACTGCAACTCTTTTTGGAAATTTAAAAAAAAAAAAAGGCCCTGGAGGAGATTTACGAATGGATTGCATAATGAAATGCCCCCCAAAGTAATGCTAATACTTTAATGGCTGTTATGTAATGGCATGGTTCCGTGTGACTCAGCATTTTAAATTCATTTAAAGGGTTCCTGATGAATGTTGCAGGTTAGCTTTAGGGCCTTTCTATCCCCTCCCTAACCCTCAACTCGCTCCCCCTTTGACAAGAGTTCTGAAAACAAGCTTTCCAGCAAATTCCTACCTGCAGGGTGAGGATATTTGGGGCAGGAAAAACAGCCCTTCAGATATCAAGGAGATGGATGAGGGCTCTTTTGTGTCCAACCCACGGTTACCCTCTCTCCTCGACCAGCTGCTAAAAGCATCCGGCTGGGTCATGCGTGTGAGCGGTCATGGGACAGCTGAAGCCGAGAAAATGCTAATCCCTCGGGCAAATAATGATGTATAAACTTATGATTAGGATTCTGTTTCAAAGGCCTGTGCTCCAAAGTCAGTGCCCGTCATGGTGAATGCATGGCCGCTGCTTTTCCATTCCCACCCCTCCACCTCCTCTCTGATTCAGAATCCTCGCCTTCAGTGGTTCGGTTGGCAAGCTCTCTGCTGCGGGACACGTTTGCGTGACCAGGTTCTGCTCTCGAGCCACCAACTGCCCAGCTTCTCAGTGTTGCTCTCTGCTTTGCATGGCCGCAGAGAGCACGCAGCTGCCAACGGGGAGAGAGCCTTTCAGTGCTAGGATGCCTAAAGCAACTATTTCATAAACAAATTGCTGGTGAGGAATTCCTGGTGAGGGGGACCTTAGTCTCAAAGCAGGAATTGTCTCTTTACCTCAGAGGAAAGGCTGTATTCCAGAACGTGGGACCATGTGGTAAGCTGGGACCGAGGAGGAGATTGGAGATGCTGGGATGGAGTGGTAGTGGGTTCATCCTGTTCATCTTCTCCTTTCCCCTAAAATCTCATCATGACATTATCATCTCATTTCATTAGGATATTTTCAAATCCAAACTCCTGTGACTTCAAATCTGGAGACTTTCAGGTCACCAAGGGCCAACTCAACAGTTGTTGTTGTTGTTGTTGTTGCTTGCCTCTGAGTCCAGCATGACTCATGGTGACCCTATGAACAAAAGGCCTGAAGCCCCTCTACAACTGTCAACATTTATCAAAGTTCATTTATAGAGTTTCCAGAGGCATGTTGTTTAGGAAGTGGATGCCACTCCTGCTTCCAAACCTTTCATAGTATGTTATTGTTGTTATGTGCTGTTGAGTCTCCTGCGATGCATAGTGACCCTGTGTACAGCAGCTCTGAACCCTTCTCTGTGCTGAGCCATTCTCACTGACTCTGACACACCAAACCCCATCGCCCCAGTTACTGTATCAATCCATCTCATCCGGGGTCTTCCTCTCCTGCACTGTCCATCCACCCTTCTGAGCATGATGTCTTTCTTCAAGGACCAGTCTCTCCTAGCCATGAGCCCAAAGTATGTGAGGTGGAGCTTCAAAATCCTAGCCTCCAAGAAGAGACTTGGTTTTACCCTCTCTAAGACAGACCTATTTGTTTTCTTGGCAGTCTATGGTATGTTCAAGACTTTTCTCCAGCACCACAACTCAGAGGCTTCGAGTCATCCTTAGTCATTGTCCAACTCTCTGAAATATAATAAGTAATTGAGAAGACAATGGACTGGATTGTTGTTGTTGTTGTTGTTGTTAAGTACCATCGAGTCACAGGTGACTCACAGCAACCCTATAAAGGAGAGTCCTTGATGCTTAGGTGCCTTTCTTCCTCTCTCCAGGTTCATAGGGTTTCCAAAGGCAAGCTATTATGGAAGTGGATGCCACTCCTCCTTCCAAGCTTGTTTTCATCGGGAAGTTCCACCTCACTCTCTGTCTGCATTGGGTCCATTAACGCATTTGACACATCAGTGTCAGTGTTCAGCCTCACAGCAACCACAAGTGACCGCTGTATAGCAACTTGTACACCAGGGCTATAGGACCTAGAGGAAGGTCTGAACAAAAACAATGAAAGACAGGCCCGAGGGCCGCGGATTAAAAGTCACCCACCTTTGGCTTGGTAGCATCGCCTTCTGTCCATTGGGCCAGCTGATCTCTCTCTATGTTGATGTTATTGTTGTTAAGTGCTGTCGAATCACAGGCGACTCATAGAGACCCTAGGCGGGCTTGACCTGTCAGTGTCTTAGCAGCCCGGCATGCCCAATTGCTGGGAAACTCCCTGCCCCAGAGGCCCATTCATCTGGCTAGTCCATGCTGCCAACCCCCTCATGGGCCCCAAAGGACCACCACACGTGCTTGGAGTCCTCAAACCTACCACACCTCCAGAAGATGGCCCGACACCTTTATATCTAGACTGACATCGTTGCTCTTCAGCACTCTGGAGAGGTCCATGACAGCAGATTTTCCCAATGGAATTTGTCTTCTGATTTCCTGACTGCTGGTGTTAGGAGTGTTGATTGTGGATCCGAACAAACTCTAATTGCTAACAACCTCAATCTCTTCTCCATCTAATATGATGCTATGGTTGTGAACAACAACATGCTATCAGAGCTAGTTTCTGCTGCATGCTGGCTGTGGAACACGAATTACAGCATTTCACCCTCCAAGGGGGTCACTGACGACTCACAATCCACCACGCTCTTCAGAGGAGCACTGGATGGCGGAGTCCAGAGAAAATTGAGTTGCTAACCCAATGGCCGTGCCTCTTCGGTGGTTCAAATCTACCAGCAGCTCCTCAGAGGAATGACGGACTATACGATTTCCAGCGGCCGGAGCACTCCTTACAGGCACAGATGGCGAAGCTTTGTCTCACATACTTTAGACCCATTACTAGAAGGGGGTATTCTTCGGAAAGGGACATCATCCTGGGAAAGGTGGAAGGTCAGCCCAAGAAAGGAAGGTCCTTCACGAGGTGGACTGGCACAGTGACTGCAGGAGTGGGTTTAAGTGTGTCGGAGATGGTGAAGATGGCGCAGGGTAGGACAGGGTTCAGGTCTGTTTTTCACAAGGTCCTCTGAGTCAGACTTAACACGTTAGCACCTAACAACCACCACCACCCAGTGATTTGGAGGAAGTAACAAAGACTATGCCCACCAGGGTCATATTAAGTAACTCACTGCACCTAAGCCCTAGGGGCTTTTTCACTGGCTGGCTTTGCAGGTCTTTCTTCCTAGGATTAGCCTGGAAACTTTACTGAAACTCCCTCGGTATCACAGCAGTGCACACACTTCCTCCAACAGCCCGGTGGTAGCGGCTCATCAGGTGCATCCACTGGGAAGCAAGTTCAAGTCTTTCCGGGGGAGTGACAAGTCAACACTGCCCCCATTTCCAACTTCCAAGTCCTTGAGTCTTTCAGTGTCGGCGACAGATTTCTCTCTCTCCTTGGAAAGGCAAAAGAAACTCACCTTCCTCACTTGGCATGTGTAAGGCTGGTATTTCAACTTACTTGTAATATAGAGTCCTTGATGAGGTGATGGGAGGGGGACAGGAGCCATCATAACCGGAAGGAGTTCTTGGAAATCTTTAAAAGCTGAGCTTGGGAAGAAGAGGTCCAGCCTTCCAGGACTGACATTCAAAATCAGGTCTGTATGCTTGGTATAATTTGTGGGGAATAGGATATAAAAGATAGAACAACTCAAATCCAGCCCATCGCCATCAAGTTGGAACTGACTCAAATCCTCTGGCTGGTTTCTAGACCTTCTCCAAGACATACCTGTTGCTCTTCTCACAGTCCATGGGATCTTCAGTACTCTGATTCAACACTATTGTTCAAAGGCATCAATTCTGTCATCCTTATTCACTGTCCAGCTCTCAGAGGTATGTGTAGCAAATGATTGAGGTGGGGGGGGGGGACCCATGACTTCAATCAGGCACACCTTAGTCTTTGAATTACCATCATTGCTCCTCAGTACTTTGGAGAGGTCCCTGACTGCAGACTTTCCCATTGCAAAATGTTTTTGGATTTCTAGACTGCTTGTGCTAAGGGTGTTGATTGTGGATCCAGTGAAGATGAAGTTATTGGCAATTCCAACCTCTTATCTGTCAATCATGGTATTGTCTCTAAGCCCAGGCTTGAGGATTTTTGTCGTCTTGGTGTTGAGATATAACTTCTTCTTGATGTTGAAATGACTAGTTGTTGGGTGCTGGCAAGTTGAGTACAACTCAAAGCGACCCTATGAACAAGAGACCTGAATCCTGCCCTGTCCAGTGTCAGGTTTATCATCTCTGACGCACTAGAGCCCACCGCTGCAGTCACTGTGGCACTCCATCTCGTGGGGTGTCTTCCTCTCTTTCGCTGACCCTCCACTTTTCCGAGCATGATGTCCCTTTCCACGACAATGCCTCGCCCAGCTACGTGTCCAATGCTACGTGTGAGATGAAGCTTCACCATCGTTGCCTCCAAAGAGCACTCTGGTTGCACCTTTTCTAAGACTTTTGGAAGTCCACGGGATATTCAGCACTCTTCTCCAGCACCACAGCTCAAAGGCATCGATTCTTCTTGTGTCATCTGTATTCATTGTCCAGCTCTCTGAGGCATAGCAGGTGATTGTGAAGACCATGGTGCGAATCAGCTACACCTTAGTCTTCAAACTGACTGGGTAAGACTATGCCAGAAAGACCTTGAGTACTTGTGGTCCATCAAGGAATTGCTAATAGAAAGACATTGGCACCTTTGTGGAGATGGAGCCTAGGAAATAAAGTGCATAGAACCCTCGTGTGGGGTGGGGATTGGCCATCTCACCAGGCTTGAGATAAACCATCCAGAGGCAGCAAAGAGGAGCCTGAGTGGAGTGGGTCCTTTGGGTCCTGATCCTCTTTGACCCAGGAGATGGAGGAAGAGCTACAACACTTGCTGAGATGGAGAGAGACAGCAAAGGAAGTTTGACAGGACAGGCTGCAACATCTTCGTCCTGCAGCCTGGCTGGTGGGTTTGAACTGCCAACCTTTGGCAGCAGTAGAACCAGGAGACCTGCAGGAGGCAGCATGGTGGTGCTGTGGTCCAGCATTCAATTGCTAACTTAAAAGAAGGTTCTGGTGGCCTAGTGGCAAGAAGCTGCACTGCAATCCCAGAGGCATGTGGTTTGAATTCACCAGATGCTCTGCTGGAGAAGGAGGGGCCCTCTCCTCCTGTACCAGTCAGATGCGATTTGACGGTACACACACACAAAATGATAAAATAAAATTTCAATTTCTTTTTTTTAAAAAGTCAGTGGTTCAACCCACCCCCTGGCCCTGCAGGAGAAAGAGAGGACAATCTGTTCAGTAGAGAGTTGTTGTTGTTTGATGCCGTCGAGTTGTAGACGACTCATAGCGACCCTATGAACGAACGGCCTGAGCACTCAGTAGAGAGTAGAGCCTCAGAAATCCTGTGGCCCAACCGGCAGGGCAGCCGAGCAAAATATCAACTCAGTGCTGTGTTGAGTCTGAACCCGTCCATCGCTGCCCCTCCAGTGGGTTTTCAGAGGCGCCGATCACGCAGGACAGTTCTCACCTTGGTTTCTCAGCAGCAGCTGGTGAGTTCAGTCACCCGCCTTTGGATTGCCAGTGCAACTCCTTAATCACAAGGCTACCCGAGTCCCCAGTGGTGGGTTTTAATGGGTTTAGAGGTGCTCACTGGAGGGTTCCAGGCAGGGCCAGCCCAGTAGAGCTAAAGATGGGAGCTGAGGGTGTTGGCTTTGGCTTTCAGGGGTCCTCTCATCCACTTGGAGGACACAGAGCTGGACACCCCCCCCCCCATTTCCAGCATGCAACTTTGTAACCACAGGAAACTACTTGAAAAGGAGCAGCCGGAGCTGGGTGGGGTGTAGGTGGGACAGGGCTGGAGCTGCTGTGATGTCAAAGGAAACACAGACTCCGGCATAGGGAGGACGCTCCATCCTCCTTCTGTCCGTTTACCTGTTTGAAACCTTCAACTGATGGCCTGTGTCCTCCCATTGCTACAAAGCCTGCTTTAGGACCCCTCTCCTCCTACCTCCCAAAACCTGACTCTGAAGTCGCAGTGACCCAGGCCCGCTACGACACCCAGCTACGCGCTGTCACAGCCTCTTCTTACTTTGCCAAGGCTCTGTGCATGCTTTGACTCCTTGCTGACGACAGCAGTCATTTGCTCAGGAATCAAAGGCTTCTAAGAGTTGCTGAGAAGTTGAAAGGAAAGGGGCTGTAGTTTTTCTATCTAATTTTTTTTATAAAAAGAAAGAAAAAAACCCTTCTTGCCATCATTATGGCTATGTGGAAATTGTATGCATTATGATGTGTGGGTAGAGAGTGGAAATAAAAATAATTCCTTTGGTATAAAGAGAATAACGATGCCTGTAGAGGGTCCCCACGCTGTCTCCAGGAGGGCAGGCCCAGTCCTCTTTTCTGTAGTAAAGGGGTGTGTCACCTGGAATTTCCCTGCAGCCTCAGGTAAGGTTCTCCCAGTCCCTGGCAAGAAGATGGGAAAGGGGGTGGGGGTGTGGAGTGTGTGCCACTTAGTCTGGGGACCCTATGTCAAACTGATCCGTGTCTTTAAGGGGGACAGCTGCTGCCTCCAGGACATCCTCACTGTCAGCAAGTGGAGAGAAGGCAATTCTCGGAAAAAGATCAGGGGGTCAGAGCATCAATCCCAGATCAGAGGCTGCCTCACTCTGGGCAGCACAATCAGTGTGTGCTCGCAGAACCGGCTGCCCCCACACACGAGCCCCCGCAGCACTTGGCCCCTTCAGCTGTACTTCATCTTGGCCTTCATTCCTCAGGGCCTCACCATCATCCAGTCCCTCCTCCTCAATAGCCTAACCGCTTTTCTGTAGCCTTGAAAGCAAAGAGGGCTGCACAGGCTGCTGGAATCTCTTTGAACCTCAATCCCATCAACAATCAGGGTGAGTCCCTTTAAAGGTTTCTCATTGTCCAATCAATCGAGTACTTCTAGAAGCTTCTCTTACACATTGCGTGCTCAGGTGCCAGCAAAGTTGGGGTGTCTCAGGCACTCTGGTGGCTCTGTGGTTAAGGCATTCACTTCCTAATCAGCACCAGTTCCTCTGATGGAGGAATCTGAGACAATCTGCTTCTATAAAGATTTCCATCTTTGGAAAACTCCAGAGGCCAATGCTGCTATGACCTATAGGTTTGCGTATGGGTTTTAAGAATCTACCAGGGAGCAGTAAGGATCTCTGGTGGTCTAGTCCACACTGTGCTGTGATGTTAACCAAAAGGCAGCTCGTGGTGGTTGACATTTATAATCCACCAGAATCTCCTCTGGAGAAAGATGGACAGTCCCCTCCTATTAAGATTACAGCCTTGGAGGGCTGCTTTGGCTTGGAAGCAACTCAAAGGCAGAGAATGTGAGTTGGTAAAGGAAGCACTGTGATGGTTCGGTGGTAAAATCTCACCTTCTATACTGAAGAATCAGGTTCAATTCTGTGGTGTTTGAAAATTGGCGTTTTTATCCATTACATTAGCTCCCATCTGGGGCACGATCACCAGCTAGCTACCTTAACTGCAGACACATGATCTTGAAAATCATCAACAACTGTGAGACCAATATAAGAGTACTTTCCACACTGTGGGAAAAATGGTGGTGGAAAGCGAGTAAAGAGACTGTGGCACAGCTGTGAAGAGACTGTGACAAGGTAAAAAAAATCAGAGGAACATTAGAGATGGAGCCACAGTTGAAGGTTTTGCTTGCTGGATGATTGAAGGAAAAGCTGACTTGTGAATGCTCTGAGATGAAATTTGCTGGATGACTGCAGAAGCCAGAGATGTGTTGTGCTGCTGAACTGAACCTGGACTTCCACTTTGAGAAGCTGTCTGAACTAATTGAGGAATTGTGCCTTGTTAATCTGTCTCAGGTCTAATGGACTAAACCTGGAATTGCATTGTGTGATATTCTTTGCCTATCCTTCATCCCCTCACTCTCCAACCTATTTCCCTAATAAACCCCACAACTGTGAGTAAAGTCTTTGAGTCATTGCAACAAATACTGGGCCCAGTGATTCATAGAAATGGGTGCAGGATGGACGTGTGGTGACTTGTCTGACCATGTAGTTATTTATGTGATATTATGGATTTTATTGATGAGGACAGTTCTCCTTTATGAAGCAGGTAGAAATCAGACGTGGCCATCCCTATGTTGTTAGCTAACTGCTCTTCTCACAGATTCCCACCCAGTGCCGCTCATGTACAGCCACTACCTGCCAGTGAGGGCTTCCTTGTTGCTATAATGCTGAACAAGTTGCAGCAGAACTTCTAAATTAGACTAGGAAGAAAGGCCTGGTAATCTACACCTCAAAATGAATCCATGAAAATCCTTTATGTCTCAGTCAAACAGCAACTGGCCATGGAGCCAGAGCAGGACGGAGAAGCTTGGAGCTGCTTGTCTCATCTCGGAGTGGTGACCGGTCCCTCTAAGTTCTAGAAATCACCTTGAACTTTTTACATGATCAAATGTCCCCCAAAGAAAAAGCAGGGCATTTACCATGATATTTTGATTCCAGGGCCCCAAAGATCTGTCTGGGACTTTCCCTTAGCACCTCTCTTCTCTGGGGTCACTGAGACCAGGCTCCCACTTTCCTCCGTGATGGCAGGCATGGTGTCTTTGGCTCCCAATCCCTAAATTGGGGAAACATTCAACTGCAGATTGTTTATATTGTGTATTCAGAGTAGGAAGTGGTGTTTGAGAAGGGTTACCTTGGAAACAGTGAAGTGAGGAGGCAGCTAACTATGAAGAGAAATAATCCAATATTAACACACACACACACTACGCTCTTGGGCTGCTGTAAATGAAATATCACGTTACTGGGCAGGCAGCCACCATCCACGTGCCCATCCCTAGTTAGGAAATGGGAAGAAACTCCCTCTTGGGTCTAGTTTGTTAAAGAAACCACAACAAACTTGGAGATTCCTTAGCTTTGGGTCCAAGGTCCCTCCAGGGCCTATGTGATAATGTCCCTAAGTCAACGGCTCTTACATTTCCTTCATGGTGACCCATGTGGGTAAGATAAAGAGCTCCTGGTTCACCTACCCCATCCAGTGGAAATAGAGGCTCGTTTGCAATGCCAAAGATTGGAAAGCCGGAGGTGTTTGCTCCCATCTGTCTCTGCACCAGGGAGATGGATGATTTGCATTTGAATCATAGCATCAAGACTGTTAGCATCTAGTTATTGGAAAATTATAGGCTCCCTAAGTGGATGACGCAAATATGCCTCGTTCCACACCATGAGGTTAAGCCGCTCCACTGCGGTGGGTGAAGCTGAATTAGCAGAAGCGTTAGCAGAGGCGCGAGAACAGCAGCAACTGAAGAGCCAGGCCAGCCCAGCCCAAGACAGTGCCAGCGAGACGTCAGCAGTGCTAACCTTCCCCAAAGACTGCAGGATTCCCAGGCATCTCTGCGGGCAGCGTTGCCAAGGCTGGTGGCAGCCGGCAAAGTCCACAGCAAATTCGTGACAGGCGGTACTGGTTCTGCACGCGGCCATTAGAAAAATCCACAGATGAATGCCTTGACCAGAAATGTATCCTCTCACACTTTTGAGAGGCTAGAAGTCCAACTCAGGGCATTGGCAGTAGGGGAGGGTCCTTCCTTGCATGTAGCCCTGGGCATTTCTTGGCATCCTGGGTTTAGAGAGAGATATCTATCCCCCACCCATGTCTGTGTCTGTTCTTCTCTTTTGATATAACACAGCTGAAAAGGGCTAAGGCTTAAGACCCACCTAACTTCCTAAACAACTTGCCTTTGGAAACTCTATGAGCTTTGATAAATGTCGATAGTTGTAGAGGGGCTTCAGGCCTTTTGTTCATAGGGTCGCTATGAGTTGTGCTTGACTTGAAGGCAATCAACAACAACAACAAATATACTTGGTTACAGCAGTCAGAAGATCAGGAGACATATTGTGCTGGGAAAGTCTGTAGCCAGGGACCTGTCTAAATTATTGATGAGCAATGATATCAGTTTGAGGACTAAGGGGCACCAGATTCAAGCCATAGTCTTTTCAATCACTTGTTATGCATCTGAGAGCTGGACAACAGTAAATAAGGATAGCAGAAGAATTGATGCCTTTGAGCAGTTGTGTTGGAAAAGCGTGATGGACATCACATGGACTGCCAAAAGAACAGACAGATATATCTTGGAGAAGGTGCAGCCAGAATGTTTCTTGGAGATAAAGATGGAGAAGCACAAGGAGAGGCTATTCCTTGGAGAGGGACGTCGTGCTTGGACAGATGGAGGGATGGTGAAGGCGAGGAAGACCCCCAAGTAGGCGAATTGACACAATGACTGCAGCAATAGGCTTGAGTGTGTCAGAGATTGTGAAGCTGGCACAGGATAGGACAGAGTTCAGATCTGCTGTTCACAGGGCCGCTGTGAGTTGTACTTGACTTGACAGCACCCAAAAGCAACAACAACAACAACAACGAAAGCTTCTATTTTTGAAAACCCAAACCACGCCCCTGATGCCAACTCACAGTGATTCTACAGGACAGAATGGAATAGCTCTGGAGGATTTTCAACACTGTGATTCTCTGCACACACAGACCGCCATACCTTTCTCCCTCCCAGCAGCTGGTGGGTTCAAACCATGAATGTTTGGGTTGGCAGCCCAGCACTTAAACCAATGCACTACCAAGTACCCTCCCCTTTCCAAACAAGGTCATATTTACAGGTATTAGGATTACCGCGTAACTTTTTTTTGGAAGAAAGAATCCATAACAGGCTCCTTTTACTCTAGAAATGCCACATTTCAGAAACGCTCAGCGCTTGTTCATTAAACTGGTGGGTTCTGTGGGGCTCTTGGCTCCGATTCATAGTGACCCTGCACAGAACAGAATAAAGCACAGCTCGGCCCCATGCCATCCTCACAACTGTCGCACCCACCACGGCGAGCCATCTCACTGGTGCAGATGCTGAATAGACACCATGGATTGCCAAAAAACACAAATTGGTATTGGAGGAAGAGAAGCCATGAAGGTTCTTTGGTGGCAAGAATGGTGAGAGTTTGTCTCACATACTTGGAGAGAAAAGTCAGTGCCTGGGTCAAGACAACATTTACTAAGTGGATTTGGTCATGCACGTGAACACCAGTCTTCAGAGGGGTACGCTCTTTGCCTGTGGGATGCACATGTTCCTGTTGGGAAGCCCCGCCCCCGCCCCAAGCTCCTCCTCCCTCAGCCTGCACGCAAGTCATCATCACTGATTAGGAAACACCCAGCAGGTTAGGTGTGCCTTAAGTGGCTGCAACATTGGGTTCAAGGGTAACAGTGATTTGGGGGTTGGTGCAGGGCCAGGCAGGGGGCTTCACTTTGTTGTACACGAGGTCGCAATGAGGGAAATCAACTCAATGACAACAAACACCATCAACACTCCCCTCCTGGTTGTGGTCTTGCAATTCAGTCTGTGGCCCAGCTACATTCGAGCCACCTGGGAGTTTTGTGTGTGTGCCATCAAATCAGATCTGACAGGTACAGGAGGAGATTGCCCCTCCTTCTCCAGCACAGGTTCTGGTGGATTTGAGCCATGTGCCTCTGGGATTGCAGTGCAGCTTCTTGCCAGTAGGCCACTAGAGCTCCCTCCAAGACACCTGGGGATTTTGAGGGGAAAGTAGCCCTGCCTGGACCACACCTCTGGAAAGTCAATGAGGACAGGGATGGAGCTGAGGGACCTACATTTTCAAAATTATCCCCAAGGAGTGGGATAGACAGACAGGTGTAATAATAAACCCTGGATTCTGGAGTTGCATAGGCAGGGCGGGGGCTCCCTCTACCACTTCTTCCTGCCCATGAACCTGACAGGCTGTGAGGGCCCCAGGATCCCATCTTCTCTGTCTACATTGAATAAGAAATATGTGAGGGCTGGTGGCCTGCAACTGTAAAGCTCTTAACTCAGCTGAGTCTCCAACGATCCCCATAATGCTTGTTTAGGGGTGTGTAGCCATGAAAAGTCCAAGGGAGGTGTGCTCACAGAAGGCATTTTATTGTTATGCTTTAAACCTACATATGTGTTGTTGTTGTTGTGTGTCATTGAGTCACCTGCAACTCATAGCGACCCCTATGTACAGCAGCTCTGAACCCTGTCCTGTCCTGAGCCAGTCTCACTGACTCAGACACACCTACTTCCATTGTCCTAGTTACAGTATCAATCTGTCTCATCCAGGGTCTTCCTCTTCTGCTCTGTCCCTCCTCCCTTCCGAGCATGATGTCCTTCTCCAAGGAATGGTCCCTCCTGGCCTCATGTCCAAAGTATGTGAGACGGAGCTTCAAAATCCTAACCTCTAAGGAGAGACTTGGTTTCATCCTCTCCAAGACAAACTTCCTTGTTTCCTTGGAGTCCCATGGCATGTTCAAGACTCTTCTCCAGCACCACAGCTCAAAGGCATCAATTCTTCTTCTGTCCTCCTTAGTCATTGTCCAGATCTCTAATGCATAGCAAGCAATTGTGAACTCCATGGCCTGGATTAGGTGCACCTTGGTCTCCATATTGACATCATTGTTTCTCAGTATTCTGGATTACATATGTTCTTTTCTTTGAAAGCCAGTTGGTGGAGATAAGAGAAAACAAATAGGAGTCAAACACTTCGGGTTCAAATCCCAGTCCCACCACTACCTCACCACTAACAGCACAAGGGTTTTGTAAAGTCTGAAAGACAAAGGTACCCTAAGATCTTCTTGAAATGAATTCAGATGCAACTAGATGAAATAAAAGAAACAGATAATAATACAAGACAGCACACACAGAGTATTTGGCCTGATGCTGGGGCATAGGAGACCTTCACCAAGCTCCTCTTTCCCTGTACCTGCAGCCCTTATCTGTCCCCCATTTGGCCAGGACAGTGGGCTGTAGCCACCTGGGTCATCCCCACTGGGCAGACTAAGGGCTGAGAGCTAAGATTCTGTTTAGTGGATAGAGGTGCAGCTGCCTCCTATTCCCAACGCATGGATAACCGGTTCCCTAAGACCAAGGTGGGAATTCTAAGAGAGCCATGAGATAGCAGAGAATGAATTGGAAGGAACATCTTGATTCATTGGCCTGACCTTTTCCACAGGCCCAAGGTGCAAATAGCATTGCTTTCCCAAAACACAGCTCATGCGTCTCCACACCCGACTTACCAAGGCTCTCTTTGCAACTGTCTTTCCCCTGGTCCCCCATGGACAGACCCAGACATCCCTGACTGTCCTCATCTGACACCGTAAAGACTCAGGTAGTTTCCAAGGTGGGCCGTACCCACAGTGACGTTGGGGCTGAGTGGGTCTGGACCACCAGAGCTTCCTGGGAATAAGAGGAGATGCTCCTACAGGCATAGCTGATCTGGGCTTCCAGGGCTCCAGTTCTTCAAAGCCATTTCTTCCATAGCTTCCCTGAAGTCTAAAGAGGAGTAGAATTCTTGGGTTCCCCACAGGAAACGTGGGATGGACCCCTTCATCCATTGGTGGGATCTTGTCTGTTGTTAGGATGTTAAGTAACCTTCTGCAGAGCTTCCAGACCAAGACAGACAAAGGCAACAGGCCTGATGATGGACTTCCAGTCAGCCAGTGAAAACCTTGTAGCTCAAAATGCTCCAATCAGCAAAGCACCGTGGAGATGGCAGAGGCTGGGCAGCGTTCCATTCATTTATGCACGGGAGTCAGGAGCTGATTAGATAGCACTTAATAACTGCAAACAGTCTATAGCTTAATGGAAATAGTAGCCTTGTGGAGCCTAAACTTCCAGACCTTTTCAACCTCTGAACCTTGCTGAGGTCAAGTTGATGCTATCCATGTGTAACTTCCTGGAGAAGGAGATTGCAGGGGCCATTGCACATGACCATTTCTTGTCACTGGGATGGACACAGCCTAAAGACAGACGCATGCTAAAGGGGAGAGGCTGGAGTCGTGGCTGTTTTCATCAAAGGAGGGCCCTCAGCTCCTTTTCCGGCTCCTCCCCAGAAATTTAGACAGAATGAGGTTCCTGAAGTGGATCTATCTGTGGAGAACTCGGCAGAGCAAAGAAAGTAGGATGTGCTAGAGGGGACTTACCGAAGGTCCCCTTTTCTGTCCTTCTGACAGCCCCCGGTACTCCCAAGGCCTCCACCATAATGTCTCCAGGTCTCAGATGTCCAGAGCAACCTCTCTGCTTCTACATTAAATGAATCTTTTCTTTTTCTCCTGTCAAATTTTACTCTCCCTGTGCCCTATTATCCTAGGGGAAAGCTTGATTAAAAAAAAAATAAATTATGGGATGGGAGTGTCAGAGACAGTGCGATTGGCACAGGACAGAGCAGAGTTTAGGGCTGTTGTACATAGGGTCGCTATGAGTCGCAAGCGACTCGACGGCACATAACAACAACAACAACACAGGCTGTCATCTTCTGGTGGCACAGAGATTAAAGCAGCTTGGTGATAACCATGCAGCCACTCCAGGAGAAAAACGATGAGGCAGACTGCTTTTGTAAAGATTTTCAGTCTTGGGTCATCCAGCTTTCAAAGGAATAAGAAGCATTTGAAAATACCATGGCTTTGGTCCGATGCACCTTAGTCTTTAAACTGACATCGTTTCTCTTTAGCATTTTGGAGAGGTCCTTGATGGCAGATTTACTCAATGCAATGTGCTTTTGATTTCTTGACAGCTACTACCATAGGATAGATCTGCATTCTCCAGAGTGCTCTTTGGAGGTAAAGATGATGAGGCTTCGTTCCACATACTTTGGGCATGTTTCTAGGAGGGACTCCTCTTCAGAGAGGGACATCATACTGTTAAGGGTGGAACATCAGTGAAAGAGAGGAAGACCTCCAATCAGATGAATTGACATGGTGACTGCTGCAGTGGGCCATACTGTGTCAGAACGTGTGAGGATGGCACAGGATAGGACAAGTTTCAGATCCACTGTTGATAGGGGCACTAAGAGTCATACTTGATTCAACGGCACCTAACAACCATCACCATGACTACCATGGTGTTGACTGCTTCAATCTTTTCTCCATCCATCTTTTTGCTAGCTATTTGTCTACTTGTGAAGATTTTTGCTTTCGTGATGTAGAAATGTAACCCGTATTGAAAGCTGTAGTCTTTGATCTTCAGTAGTAAGTACTTTGAGTCTTCTTCAACTTTCCACAAGCAAAGACAATGATTGTTGTTGTTAAGTGCCATCAAGTCAAAGATGACCCACAACAACCCTGTGAACAACAGATCTGAACTCCGTCCTATCCTATGCCATCCTCACACTTCCTGACACATTAGAGACCATTGTGGCCGTCACTCTGTCAATCCACCTGGTCAAAGGTCCCCCTCTCCATTGCTGACTCTCTACCTTTCTGGTTATTATGTCCCTCGTGAAGGAATAGCCCCTTCCAGCAAGAGGCCTGAAGTATGTGAGGCGAAACCTCATAACCTTTGCCTTCAAAGAGCATTCCAGCTGCACCCTCTCCAAGACATACATGTCTGTTCTTCTGGCCATCCATGGGATGTTCAGTGTTCTTTTCTAATACCACAGCTCAAAGCTATACATTCTTCTTTCATCATTCTTATTCATTATCCAGCTCTCAGATGCTTAACAAGTGATCAGAAAGACAATGGCCTGAATCAGATGTACCTTAGTCCTCAAAGTGACATCATTACTCCTCAGTAATTCAGAGAGGTCCCTAACTGCATAATTTCTCAGTACAATGTCTCCTGATTTCCTGACTGTTAGTACCGAGATATTAATTGTGGATCCAAGTAAGATGAAATTGTTGACAGTTTCAATCTTTTCTCCTTTTATCACTATGCTGCTTATCCATCCAGTAGTTAGAATCTTTGTATTTGTGACACTGAGATGCAATCTATATTGAAAGCTGTATTCTTTGATCTTCTGCAACAAGTGCTTCAATTCCTCCTCACTGTCAGCGAGCAAGGTTTTGTCATCTGCATAATGTAGGTTATTGATGAGTCTCCCTCCATTCCAGATGCCATTTTCTCTCCATAGAGTCCAGCTTCCTGAATAATTTGCTCAGCATACAGATTGAATAGGTATGGAGAGAGAATACATATCTGACACACTGCCTTCTTTAAACCAGGAAATAAAAAAACATATTGCGATGGGAAAGTCTACTGTTAGGGACCTCTCCAGGGTACTGAAGAGCAATGGTGTCACTCTAGATAATAAGGTGCGTCTGATACAGGCTATGGTCTTTGCAATCACTTGTTATGCATCAGACAGTTGGACAATGACCAGGAAGTATAGAAGGAGAATTGATGCCTTTGAGCTGTGGTGCTGGAGAAGAGTACTGAATGTACCATGGACTGCCAAGAAAACAGATTCATCCTAAAGAGGGTTAAATCAGGCTGCTCCTTGGAGGCAAGGATTCTGAGGCTTCGTCTGACATACTTTGCACATGTTGTAAGGAGGGACAGGTCCTTGGAGAGGGACATCCAGGAGGGGAAGACCCTCTATGAGGTGGATTGATTGATTCAGTGACTGGGGTAATCGGGATGGGTGTGTCAGAGGCAGTGCGATTGGCACAGGACAGAGTTTAGGGCTGTTGTACATAGGGTCGCTATGAGTTGCAAGTGACTCAATGGCACATAACAACAACAACAACAGTGTTCCCTCACTCTTTTCACACAACAACCTCCTGTTCTAGGTATACGTTTTGCATGAGCATAATTAAGTGCTCTGGGATTCCCTTTCTTTTTAATGTCAGCTACAGCTTGTTATGATCCACACAGTCAAATGCCTTTGCACAGTCAATCAAGCATAAAGGAACATTCTTCAGGTATTCTCTACTTTTAGCCAGGATACATTAACATTAATATTCCCATTTTCTTTAACAATTCCTCACTTTAAGGAATTTGTTCAAACATTCTTCTAGGTTGCATAGCCCTGGTGTGTCCACTTGCTGTACAGAGGTAACTTGTGGTTGCTGTGAAGTTGAACACTGTAACACTGATGTGTCAAA
Source organism: Elephantulus edwardii (assembly GCF_000299155.1). Taxonomy (NCBI): domain Eukaryota; kingdom Metazoa; phylum Chordata; class Mammalia; order Macroscelidea; family Macroscelididae; genus Elephantulus; species Elephantulus edwardii. The sequence continues at coordinate 42,845,644 of NW_006399752.1, forward strand.
TTCATTAATGGTTGGTTATCCATGGTGGACAGTGTTTGGTGGAGCTCCCTGACTAAAACAAGCTTGGAAGCAGGAGTGGCATCCACTTGCGGAACAGCTTGCCTCCGGAAACCCTATGAACCTGGAGAAAGGACGAAAGTCACACAAGTGTTGAGGACTTTCATTCATAGGGTCGCTATGAATTGCCTACGACTCGACGACACATAACAACAACAAAGAAAATGGGAATAGTTAGCTTGAAGAGAATCTGTGAGTAGAAGGCATGGTAATTCTCTTCAAACATAAACAAGATTGTCATCTATGAAGACTTCCTTTATTCTATGTTATCAAAGAGAACACAACAGGAGGAATGGGTGAATGATACTGGGATGCATATTTGGGTCCCAAACACCAAGGCGAACTGTCTAGTAGCTAAAGTAACCAACAGTGGAGCGGGATGAAACAGCCATCTCTAGAAGAGGTAAGCTCCTCACTCCCAGTAGCCCCCAAACATCAGTTACCCATGTATCTGCATAAGAGACTGTAGGAAAGTTGGCTGGAACAAAATGAGCTTTGGTTCCATTTTAACCTTGAGTCTTTGATTCTAATAATGTGTATTTACTTGTTACCACTGTTGTTGTCATTATGTGCCATTGAGTCAGCTACAACCCATAGTGACCCTAAGAACAATGGCTCTGAACCTTAACGTATCTTGAGCCAACCTTGCCGTCTCAGACATATCTGATCCTATTGCCACAGTCATTGTGTCAGTCCATCTATTTGTTCATTTTGTGGTCCACGGTATGTTCAATATTCTTCTCCAGCACCACAATTCAAAGGTATCAGTTCTTCTGTCATCCATATTCATTGTCCAGCTCTCAAATGCATAGCAAGCAATTGAGAAGCTCATGATAGATGAAGAAAGGATAGAGGTTGTTAATGATTTGATCTCGCTTGGTTTCACAATCAACACTCTTGGCATCAGCAGTCAAGAAATCAAAAGAGGAGTTGCATGGGGAAAATGTGCTGTCAAGATCTCTCCAGAGTGCTAAAGAGCAACAATGCCAGTTTAGAGACTAAGGTGCTTCTGATCCAGGCCATGATCTTCTCAATTGCTTGCTATGCATCTGAGAGCTGGTGCCTCTGAGCAAGACAAAATGAAAAAGCCCCTTGTCATTGTCATGGCAGATGTCATTGGGTTAATTCCAACTTGTGACTGCACTATGTACAATGGATCAAAACCCTTCTTGATCATTGTTAAAGAATGTTTAAGAATAAAATGTTTATTTTTAATAAATTTTTAATTTCTTTTATTTAGTTTCTTTTTTATTTCTATTTCTTTTATTTAGGTTTTTAATTTTTTTTTACTTTATTTTATTATTTTATGTGTGTACCATCAAATCAGATCTGACTGCTACAGGAGGAGATTGCCCCTCCTTCTCCAGCAGAGCATCTGGTGGATTTGAACCACATGCCTCTGGGATTGCAGTGCAGCTTCTTGCCACTAGGCCACCAGAGCTCACCTATTTCATTTATTTTTAATGTTCACGATCATCGTTTAAGAATGGTGAAGCTGCATCATTCTCACAAGTGCTCCTGTGCTTAAGTCTCTTGTAGTCACTATGTCAATCCATCTCATTGAGGGACTTCCTCTCTTTCTCTGGCTCCTCACCTTTCTAGGCATGTGTCCTTTTACAGAGACTGATACTCCCTGATAACATTCTCAGAACATAGAAGTTAAACTCTCACCATCCTTACTTCTAAGGATAGTAGCAGTTCTTACAAAACAGATAAGTTCTCTTGGAAATTCGTGGTACCTTCAGTACTCTTAGTATTGAATCCCTTATTATCTTCAGTCCCTTGTTGTTGTTGTTTTGTTACATGTTGTCTTAGTAACTGTAAATATAAATACAAAGTGCCCACGATAATGATGGTGGTAGTGGTGGTGGCGGTGGTGGTGACCCTGGTGATAATGATGAAGATGATGGTGGTGGTGGTGGTGGTGGCAGTGATGATGGTGGTTGTGGAGACAGTGGTGGCGATGATGGTCATGGAGGTGATGATAGTGGTAATGATGGTGGTGGTTCTGATGGTGGTAGAGGTATGGTGGTGACGGTAATGTCAGTGTTGATGGTAGTCGTGGTGAAGGTGAAAATGGTGATGGTGGTGATGAGAGTGGTAATAATGGTGGTGATGGTGGAGGCAGTGGTGTTAATGATGGTGGTAGAGGTAATGATGGTGGTGGTGGTGATGATGGCGGTGATGGTGATGGTGATGGTGATGATGTTAGTGGTAGTGGTAATAGTGGTGATGTGATAATGGTGGTGGTAGTGACAGTGGCAATTATGGTGGTGTGTTGATAGTGGTGGAGGTACTGGTGGTGATGGTGATGATGGTGATGGCAGCAGTGGTGGTGATGATAGTGGTGGTGGTGGTGGAGATGCTAGTGGTGGTAGTGATGGTGATTATTATGAGGGTGGTGGAGATGGTGGTGGTGATGGTGATGATGATATTGGTAATGATAGTGGTTGTTGTGGAGATGGTTGTTATGATGGTGATGGTGATTACTGTGAGGGTGGTAGAGGTAGTGATGGTGACATTAGTGGTGGTGGTGGTGCAGTGGTGATGATGGTGGTGGTGTTTGTGGTGATGGTCGTGATAGTGGTGGTGATGGTGATGATGGTAATGACAGTGGTGGTGCTGATGATGGTGAAGGTAGTGGTGATGGTGGTAGTGGTCATGGTGGTGGGATGGTGATGATGGTGGTTGTGGTAATGGTGATGACGATAGTGGTGGTAGAGGTGTTGGTGGCGATGATAGTGTGGTAGTGGTGGTGGTCATGGTGATGAGAGTAGTGGGTGTAGATAGTGGTTGCGATGGTGGGATGTGACGGTGGTGGTGGTGGTGGTGGTGATAGTGGTGGTTGTGGTGATGAGAGTGGTGGGGGGTAATAGCAGTAGAGTTGGTGGTGACGATGGTGGTGGTAATGGCTCTGATGAAGGAGGCCAAGTGGTAACAGCAACCACTTGTAGTCGCAGGGACCTTTTAGTGCTTCCAATTGTTGAAAAGAATGTTTCTGAAGTTGGAAACTTCGGGCGTGAGAGATTGCCAGAGGACGAGGTTTTATCTAAACAGGACATTATGAAACATCTCAGGTTGCACCTCCTTCTCTGCTTACATTTCTGACCAAGACTCAGAGAAGATGTATTAGCTGGCATGAACTCTCGGGCCAGGCAGGAGACGGCACCCATGCTGTGCCCCTGAATGTAAAGCTCTCTGGCATTTGAGTCTAGTGATTACAATTCCGCTGGGCTGGGGCCCGTGCTCAGAAACTCCCATTCTCATTACAGCCCTGCTGGGTTATCTCTGAAAGTTTCCAGCCAGGGGTGGGGGTGGGAGAGCACATTTGTAAGTGTTTCAAGGCCAGTTTGTTTAAACATGAGCTTTGAATAACGCCACGGTGCAGAACGGAGCCATTGTGCTAGGGATAAGGCTGGGCTGACGTCTGTGGGCCATTATCTGAGCAATGACCCAGAGAGAGGCTTGCTGACCATTGTTGGGACTCACTTGACCAAAACAGCAAAGGGGCATTGGGGTTGGAGAACTGGGCTCTCTGCTGACCACTTCACTTTGCCGAGTGTGTGATGTGGAGGTTCTAGAAAGTTCTATCCATTGACACTATACATCTGTGGCAGAGCGAGCATTTCTTCCTCTGGTAAAGTGGTCACTCATGCCACATTTAATTCTCTCTGTTCTGTTGAATTCTCAACTTGTGGAATTCACAGTGTAAATGGCGATGATTTAGAACCATGAAGTACATGCTATTTCATCACATTGTTTTCTCTCATTCAGAAGATCATCGTGTGGGGATGTGGTATACACCCGACTTTTCCTGTAACTTTTGATAGATTGAACTTGTGGCTTCATAAATAAGAAAACTAATGTGCTCATGCTCAGAGTCAAGGCTTTAAATCAGGGTTCCAATATTCTTTCTATTACATCATAACTACTTTCATTCATTTCATTTAATTTGACCCGTATTTACCAAACACAGGGAGGTCTAGTGACCTAGCGAGCAAGGAGTCATGCTGCTCACCCTAAGGCAGGCAGTTCAAATCCACCAGCTGCTTCATGGGAGAAAGATGGACAGTCTCCCCCAGTGCCATTTACAGCCCCTGAAAGCCTGCTGGACAGTCAGCTACGAGTCGGTCCCAACTCCATAGCAATTATTTTGAAAACTTTAAAAAATGAGGATACACATAATTCTGAGTCAACTCGATGTCAACTCCTTTTGCTTTTTATCAACTGTGTGCCGGTGTCTGTTGGGGCACGGTTGTACTTGATTGTTAACCTAAAGGTTAATGGCTTGAATCCATCAAGAAGATGAGACCCGACAATCTGTTTCTATCAAGATTCAGGAAGTTCCTCTCTGGAATGCAGGTAACTGCAGAGTCAGAAACAACTGGACCACGAAAGACAACACCACAGCTGTCGTGGGTAGAATCCTGTCCTCCCGAATGCAAATATATAGTGATATCATATGGAAGTCATCCTTCAGGAGACGTTCAGCATTGGAAGAGTCTGCTGTCAGGGACCTCTCCAAAGTTCTGGAAAGCAATGATGTTGGTTTGAAAATCAAGGCTTGCCTGATTTAAGCCATTGATCTTTCCGAACAACTGCTGTGCATCTGAGAGCTGGACAGTGAATAAGGATGACAGCAGCCTAACTAACGCCTTTGAGCTGTGGTGTGGGAGGAGAGCGCTGCACAGCCCGTGGACTGCCAAAAGGATGGATACGTCCTGGATGAAGTGCGACCAGTGTGCTCCTCAGAGGCAGGGATGGTGACGCTTCAGCTCACATACTCTGGGCATGTTGCTAGGAGAGACTATTCCATGGAAAGAGATGCCATGCTTGGAAAGGTGGCGGGTCAGGGAAAGATGGGAAGATCAATGGGATGGATTGGCACAGCGACTGCAGCAACAGGCTCCAGGATGCCGGGGATGACGATGACGGCGAGGGCAGGGCAGGTTTCAGATCTGTTGCTCGTAGGGTCGCTCTGAGCCATATTCGACTCAACTGCACCAAGCAACCATGTGGAAGATGTGGAATGATTGATTCCCCACGATGTGATCGGTTAATAGTTTTAGGACGATTCAAGGTCGAATGTAGCATTCCCCAATCGCATCAGAACCCTAATCAGATGTGAGAGGAGTCCCTCTGTGGTGTGAAATATGGAGGACACGGAGGATCACCAAGAGATCATGGCCCACACTGGACTATGTCCCAAGTCTCTTCCTGTCAGGGCTCTGCAATATCACAGTGGGGCAGCACGCATGGAAGTCTTCCTGGAATGTTGGACCTACTGATCCTGAAAGAAGCAAGCATTTCCCTCTGCCTCCAATAGACAGAGAGTTTGGCCAGGCCTCTCTCGTGTGCACGCACGCTTGCTTTCCCAGTACCACCCAGCAGGAACCAGCCCATATCTGACTCTCCCCTGAGTTTCGCAGACTGTCAATTACAGGGGAGGAGAATGCGCATCTTTCGCTTGAAGAACCACTGGTAGATTCAAACCATGGAAGTGGGTCTGCCTTTGGGTGGGCAGTACCACTCCCTACTGAGTACAGAGCTCCCTTCCCCTAGAGCTACCACCCTGAATCCAGACATCTAGCCTCCTCTGGTGGCTTAGTGGTAAGGCATTGTGCTGCCAGTCCTAAGGTTTGTAGTTCAAATCCACCAGCTGCTTCACAGGAAGAAGATGGGTAAGCTCCTCCTGTGTGATTTATTGCCTCCACAAACCCGCTGGAGGGCCAGCTATGGGTCAGTTCCAACTCAGTGGTACCCAGGAACAACCGATCATCTAAGCTGTAAGAAGAAAATTTTGTTGGTTAAAGCTATCTGTCTAGGGTGTCACTGTTATAATAGTATTTGATGACTAAGTCAACATGGCTGGAATCCCTGGCTGGTGCAAACAGTTCGTGCTGTGGCTGCTAATATAAAGGTTAGAAGTTCAAGTCTGTCCAGAGGTACCTTGGAATAAAAGCTTGACAAGCTGCTTACCAAAAAAACAGCTACTGAAAATCCCATGAACGTAGTTGTACTCCAACCCTGAGACACATGGGCTTGTCCTGAGTCAGAGTCGCCTTGGCAACAACTGGTATTGGTGCTGTGTGCTGGATCCTGTTATAGGGAATGAGGACGCATAAGGGAATCAAAGTGCCTGCTCTGTGCAGTTTACATCCGTCCGATGGGGGGATGCAGGTGGGCATGACTCCTGGTCCACCTTTGCCCGGCCCTGGGCACCTGATGGGATGTTAATAAATATGTAATAGATGAATGAATGGATGCCCTTGATCCGTGACTTTATCATCTTCTTCAAGGCCACACTTGTGGGGCGGTCCAGCCAATAACACACAGTCAAGGAGAGCAGTGTCGCAGGTGGAAGGGCACATTAGCTCCGATCCAGAGAGCAATTTGTAACTTTCCTCACGAAGCATGAGCTTGGAATAATTTCCAAATGGCAGGTGCACTGAGCATTTCTCCAAGGAGAAGACAATTTCATATTCCCACTTTTCATCATGCAAATCTTCCAGCCACAGTCTGCAATAAGTGGAAATTGCACAGTGAGCCCCAGAGTTCACATTCGCTGGGGAAGGACAGTCTCAGGTGAAACCACGGCTGAACGCAACAGGGGGCTGGAGGGGACGGATCGGTGTCTCAGGGCTTGGAGGATCAGAGGCCAAGTTCAGTATCAGGGCAAAGAAGGCAAGAAGGTGGAGCTTTAAAGAGAATTGAGTGTCTTTCCCCCGCCTTCTTTTTTAAATTGTGATTTTAATGAACGTTTATAGAAAAGTTGGATGTTCGTTCATTTATTGTTGCACATTTTTCTCCCTACCCCTCCCAGTTCACTAAAAAAAAGACACTCATTATTGCATAATTTCCACCCCTGCCCCGTCCACTTAGTTATGCACTTCTTTTTTCTTTTCATTTTTCATATTAATTTTAATGAAAGTTTACAGACTTAGGGTTTCTATTCATTCATTGTTACAGTTTTTTCCCTGTCCACCCCCTCCCCCAGTTTACCCTTCTCTTTGAAAAGTAAAAGAAAAATTCTTTCATTGTTACACAATCCCTCCCCCCAAGTCCACTCCACTGTGCAGCCTTCATTCCTGACTCCTGTCATGACAATAATACCTAATCATATGTCCCTTTTTAAACAGTTCTCTCCCTCATCTGTTTCAATGCAGTATACATTATTTATCCCCTCTTTCTCAGTCTTCTCTCAATCCTGATGTCAGTCCTGTTTTACAACAATGGCCCTATGTAGTATTTGTCCTTTTGTGACTGAGGTACTTCACTCAGCATAATGTCCTCCTGGGTCACCTGTTTTGTATAATATTCCATGAGCTCCTTATTCTTCAATAATTATGCATTTCTTATTGAATATCTTTTTTAATGGGGAAGTCTAATATCCCAGATGGAGGGATCAATCGTCTGCATCTCTCATCCAGCCCCCATGTCCTAGGGCATAGGACAGCACTGCTGAGCACGGTGTTCTCAGCAACCCCTCCAGTGGTGCCCCCTCCTGGCTTTCTAGCCCCATCACCAGCCCCTCTCCACCTTGCACTGGGTCAGCCCCAGCTCTTGCCCCTCAGCCCTGCTTTTCTAGAGCAGGCCCTTCTCAACTCTGTGCTGTGACTCTGCTAATCTGCAGAGCATTTCTACTATGTGCTAAAGTCCTAAAAGGGGCATATGATTCGTGAGAACCAAAAAGTTGGTTGTTGGGGTCTGCCAGAGGTGCCTCAGAACTAATGCCTGGTGATCTTTGAGGAAACCCCTGATTTATTGCCTTTTGCTTTGTGATCACAGGTCTTAGAGGCAGTACCCTGATAGGAAGGGTTTAGATCTATTATTCATGGGGCTGCTGTGAGTCACATTCGACAGTACAACTGCACACTTAATAGATTCCCTACTCCGCAGAATACTGAGAAGCAACGGTATCAGTCTGGAGAATAAGGTGCACCTGAGCCAGACAACAATCTTTGCAATTACTTACTGTGCATCAGAAAAGTAGACAATGACTAGGGATGATAGGGGAGGATTGATGCCTTTGAGCTGTGGTGCTGGAGAAGAGTATTACATATACCATGGACTGCTAGGAGAACAAACAGTTTCATCCTAGAGAGGGTCAGGCCAGGCTGCTTCTTGGAGACACAGATTCTGAAGCTTCATCTGACCTATTTTGGGCATGTTGCAAGAAAGGACCAGTCGTTGGAGAGGGACATCATGCTTGGGAGGGTGGAGGGACACTGCAAGAGAGGAAGACCCTGGATGAGATGGATTGACTCAGTGACTGAGATAATGGGGATAGGTGTGTCAGAGATGATCAGGTTGGCTCAGGATAGAGCAGGGTTCAAAGCTGTTGTACAAGGGTCACCATGAGTTGCAAGCAATTTGACAGCACATAACAACAACTCCAAACAAAACCCACCACCGCTGAGTCAATCCGGGCTCCTGGAGATCCTCCACCAGCTTTCTGTGGCTGGGAGTCTTACCAGAGGAGGCACCTCATCTTTCTCCTATAGAGTGGGTGGTGGAATCAAACTGTGGACCTTTTGATTAGCAACCTGACACATAGCACACCATGCCACCCGAGTACAGTGTAAATGTCATTTTCAGATGTACCAGGAAATGAAAACTTTGTGTAACTCACTTGATTGCAGTACTCTAGAGCCAAGCTTCCAACATTCCCAAGGTAAACTGGGCCTCTGAAAAGTCAGCCAGGCACAACCCCGGGGACACAGTTCTCCGACACACTTGGGAACACCTATGAGTTGGAGCAGACTGGCTTCCTTTTCCTGGAAGTGCTCTGTCCCTCCAGGTTCCAGGCTCCCCTACCAAGCCTTCCAAGGACAGTTGGAATTGATCACTTCTTTCTCAATATTTCCATGGCACTTGCTCATCACTGTGGCAGAAGGTGTCACACTGTCTGCCCTGACTGTTTGACAAGTCCCTCTCTCCCAAGAGGGGTTGGGTTCATTGAGTTTTAATTAACTTCACCTTATGCACAACGTGTAAGACCATGTCTGGCATAAAGAATGTTGGGGCCAGAGGCTGTAAGTACCAACTAGGCATGAAATGCAGGTTGGGGGGAAAGTGCTCGTTGGATAAGGACTGGGCATCGAACTCAACAACTAAAGCAAGGTTATAAAGCAGCCTTTGGGAAGATTGTAGAGGCGTTCATAAGTTTGGGACACATAGGTTCTCAAAGACAAGAAGGTAGTGAGTCAAAGTGAAATGGAGATGAAGACGGGGAATGAGAGAATGCGACAGTGTCAGCTCTGGATGCTTGTCACCTCCTCCTCCTCTCCTGCTCTGGGGGCTTCCTGAGAGTGGCTGGACCCTCTGAGGGCTGCTGCTCTGTCGCTGGCTCCTTTCCAGTCACAGGTCTCCCCCGGGTTCACATAACTCTTGCCCCTTGCTCCTTCAGGCCCATGGTTGCTGATGGCTTTTTGTTGGAGTGAATGCCCGAGAGTCTCATCATCTTTTGTGCATTCACTTTTTATTGCTGTTGTTGTTGCTAGTTGCCACTAAGTTGGTGCAAACTCATGGCGAAGAGAACATAGCGTTACCTGGTCTACCTGGTCTGCGCCACCGTCCCGAATCGCTGGTGTGCGCCATTGCTGTGACCACCATGTGCTCTGCCTTGCAGGCTAAAGGGCTCTTCTCCCAGCACTCTGTAAGACAGTGTCTGTCGGCTTTAACGGGCTCATTTTCAGAAACGGATCTGAAAACATGGATCCAGACCTCCCCCTTGTTTATCTTTTTTGTTTTTTAGACACAAGGCATATACATTTATGTATATGACTGAATACAGTTTTGTTTCTCTTTTAACTGCCTGTACTTCTAAAAGAAGTTCACCTACATTAGCAAAACACATCTAATCACTGAGTCCAAATCTTCAAAACATACTCCTGATGCCAAGTTTTGGTTAATATCATTTTGCATACCTCTTTTTTTTTCTTGTCTTTTCTCTTTTTTTTTTTTTTAGATTTTAATGAAAGTTTATAAAGAACTTGGATTTCCATTTGTTTATTGTTGCACATTTTCCTCCCTGTTGCCCTCCCTACCCCATTAACTTTTTTTTTAATTTAGTTTATCTCCTTGTGTATCTTGATCTCTAAGCACTGTTAAAACCCGTCCTCCAACGGTGCCCATGTTGGTATTTGAAATACTGGTGGCATGGCTTCTGGGATCTTAGCACACTAACCAGGGCACCTCAGTATGGCCCTTGTCATCACAATTCTCAAATCGAATGTGTGATTGATTTATCAATTACTTCTCAGGAATAAAATTTCCACAAGTTAAGTGTTCACATCAATTTTAGGATATTCCTGGATGCCAGAAACGTTACATTGAGGAAAAAGTAAGATGTGCCTCTGGCTTGAGAAAGTACAGTGAGTGGACAGAGGGCAGGAGAGAGGCTGAAGAGGAGAATGGAAAGGTGTAAAGGACTTTGGTGTCAGGAAGCAAAATCCGAGTGTTCCTCTGGAGCCAGTAAGAAAGTGAGGAGATGCCTCGCTCACGTGCCTGGAGAAGCCAGTGGGGCCAGATGGAAAAGAAGTCTGGGTGTTGCCCTAAAGACTAGACGAAGCCCTGAGGGTCTCAGTAGGTGGGGACTGATTTCCTAGAGTCCGCCGTGTCCCCGCGATTTCATCTTGTCCTCTGGATGGGGTGGGAATGAGGGAGCTTGTCGGAGCTGCTGGCAGGAACACCTTTGGTGAATACTCCTTCTACCTCTGCAGGAGACGGTTATGTCCCAGCCTCATGGCAGGGATGTCCCGACCACTTGGGAGGACAGATGCTCTGACACTCCAGGCCTCTCCCTTCCAGAGCCAGCACGGTCCCCCAGCTTCCCTCAGCTCCTAGAATCGTGGAGTGATCTGATAGGAGTGGGGAATGTCTCTAGGAACAGGTTTGATTTCATTCTGACCTTTGGCAACACAGTGGCGGCAGGAGCCTTGGTGGCACTACAGTGAAATGCTTAGCTGCTAACTAAAGAGTTGGTGGTTCAAGCCCACGCAGAAGTTCTGAGAGAGAAGTGCCCAGGAGTCTGCTCCTGTAACCATTGGAGCCAGTAAAACCCTCAGAGGCACTTAGACTCTTTTACTTGGGATCAATACAAGCCTAAATTGACTCAATAGCACCTTTCAAGAGTGCAGTGGATTGGACAGCAGGTGAGTGTTAACACAGATGGCTGGAGTGGTAGCTGATGAGACACCTGTTTCTTCACCTTGGCCTCTACGTTTTGCTTCAGTGAGCAAGACCAAGAAGGCCGTCAGATGAGCTATCGAATGAAAGGTTTGAGGGAGAAGGTTGTATGAATGAAGTCTGCTGAGGGGAACAGCTGGGGTACAGCACTTTATTTGGTGATAGATGACAGCGTATTGAGATCCTAGTCGATCAAGCACACTTACCTGTTAAGTAAATGTTTAGCGATTCATGTCAATCCCAAGGTGCTTTGCAAGAACGGCCTGGGATCTACTTTGAAAAACGAGCCGTAGAAAGCCCTAAGAAGCACAGTTCTACGCTCATATACACACGAGCGCGCTTTGCCTGGGAAATGACTTGAGGGCAGCTGGTGTTGGTGCAGACTACCCGTCTGTCAGTCGTCTCACTGTGGTGTCTCGTCTGCTGCTCTTGTGATGGAAGCTCTGACACCAGTATTTCAAATGACAAGGAAGGTCTCCCGTGGGGGACAGGCTTCAGTGGAGCTTCCAGTTTAAGACTAAGGAGGACACCACGCCACGCACTTCTGATGTAATGGACATTGAGAACCCAGGGAAGAGCAGCCGAACATTGACAAAGAGCTGGAAGATGAGGTCCCAAAGTTGGAAGGCAGGCAAAATATGACTGGGAAAGAGAGTTACCTCCTCAAAATGAAGTCTACAAGAAGGACGAGTCCTGGAGAAGAACATCATGCTTGACATAATGTTGCTGTTGTTGTTGTTGTTATGTGCCGTCAAGTAGTTTGCAACTCATAGCGACCCTATGTACAACAGCCCTAAAGCCTGCTCTATCCTGTGCCAATCACATTGCCTCTGACACACCCATCCCGATTACCCCAGTCACTGAATCAAGCCACCTCATAGAGGGTCTTCCCCTCCTGTGCTGTCCCTCTACTCTACCCAGCATGATGTCCCTCTCCAGGGAGCTCTGGTGGCCTAGTGGCAGGAAGCTGTACTGCAATCCCAGAGGTATGTGGTTCAAATCCATCAGATGCTCTGCTGGAGAAGGAGGGACAATCTCCTCCTGCACCAGTCAGATCTAATTTGATGGTACACACCCAAAAATAATAAAAGAGAATAAATTTTTATAAAAAGAAGAAGAAGACCTCCAGTGAGACAGATCTCACCAAGGCTCACATCCACTTCCACCGAGCTGGATCCCACTGAGGATGAAGAAGTTTAAGCACAGAGATGATGAGGCTGACGCAGGTCTGAACAGTGTTTCACCGTGTTGTCCACAGGGTCACTGAGTTGGCCCCATGTCCACAGCACCTAACAACACAGCCTGAAGACAGTGATGTGGAGGCCATGAGAGAGGGCCAAAGGGTCCTCTTTGGAAAGTCCAAGCCAGTCCCCGAGAAAAGGCTGGTCTGGGGCTCATTTGGACTGTAATTTAAAGAAGTAATAAATAGCACCGGGGACTCCCCCACCCCACTGAGGTCGTCCTGTGATCACCAACTGCAGAGAACAGGGCTTTTTGCCCAGAGCTTTCATTTTCTCATGTGGGCGAGGCAGGGAAGGGCAGGAATTCTTCTCATCTCCCCTGGTGAGAAGCCAGTGACCCTCCACCTTGATGAAATTGTCTAGTTATAAGGAGTGGAGGGGACCCCACTCTGTGGGAGGGGGGGTGGTTATTACCACCATGGAAAGATATGATGGTGCAACCAATTGTCTTTCCCCCATACCTGTGGTTACATCTAGAAACCGGTCCCCTGGACACAATGAAGTCTTTCACGACATCACAGCAGACCTCAGCCCACCGATGAATGAGCTGAGACCCCACCTCCACCAGGTGTGACTGGCTCAGGTATGTGGTCCATCCCACCCTTTACACACATTACTCAGACACACATTACACATTAACTTATCTGGGATGTAACTTTTAAAAAAAAATCATAGTGCTATTATGTATGATAACAGCCCCTCCTCCCCGCAATTGGGTCAATTATTCTGGCATGTTTGATTAACCCTAAGAACCAAATGATAGTTAAGAATCATTGAAACCCACCCAATTAATTAAGCCTCCGATTACAAGGAAGGTAAAAAGGAGTCGGGAGATGTGGGGAATGTGACTTAATAAGGTTTTCAGGTGAATGATTATTATGTCATTTTGTTCAAATACCACAGAAACCTGCCTCGGAGGAGATGAAAGTGGGGTGCTTCAAAGGAGATCACTGCTGGTGAAGTGCATGGGGCTGCAGCTGGGGACCCGGAATTCATCTGCATGAGGCCTCTGGAAAGCGAGGTGGGGTTGGAGAGGGAGAGAAAGGGGGTGTGGAGGCAGAAAGAGAACAGACGTGCAGAGGAGAGAAGGAGCAGAAGTGTCCTGAACCCTCAAAGTAAGAGAGAAGAGAATGCAGAGAGTGGGGTGGGGTGTCAGGACTCAGAGTGGGGGGCCCTCAGGCTGCTTCTACCGCTTCTTTGCTTTTGCTGGTGGACCTGCAACAAGCTAATCCCTTCATGTCTACACTGCGCTGCTCGAGAGACGAGTCCCAGTGTCCTCTCACACTGCGTCCCTTTCATCAGTAGCTGGGTTTTGTGGTCAGTTAGAAACTCAGTGAGAAGCCCTGGTGGCACAGTGGTTAAGCGCCTGGCTGCGAGCCGAGTGGTGGTGGCCTCACCTTCTCAATGGCCCTGGAGCCTGGAGGCTCCCACAGAGGCTTAGGATCCAGATGGAACGTGGTTCTCGGCCTGGAGGGCCGCTACTGGCTTGGGTTATAGAGTAAAATGCATAAGGATCCCTAGTGGTACAGTGATTTAGCGCCCAGTTGCTGATCAAAAGCTCCGTGGCTGAACCTCCCAGCTCTGGGAGGGAGAAGGGTCAGGCAGATCTGCTTCTAGAAACAGCACAGCCCTGGGGCTCTGTGAGGAAGATCCACTCTGTCCTGTGAGGTCAGGACAAGGTGAAATTGACTTCCTGATGATACCTCTGTGTGTGTGTGTGTGTGTGTGTGTGTGTGTGTGTGTTAGCTATCTAAAACTGCTATAACAAAAATACCACAAGTAGATGGCCTTAGCACATAGACATTTATTGTCTTACTGTTTAAGAATCTAGAAGTCCAAATTCAGGGGCCGGCTGCAGGGTAAGGCCTTCTGTCTTTCCCTGCTGGTTCTGGAGAAAGGACTTTGTTGTCTTCAGCATCCGTGAGCCCAACACTGGTTGGACATCTCTGTGGGTCTTGACCTTTCCCAGTGTCAAGGAGCTTCTCAGCATGGGAGCCCGAGTCAGAGGACACGCTCCACTCCTGGCAATTCTGAGGTCGGCCTCCTCATCTCGTTTTCTTCTCCTTTTATGTTTTAGGCAGCATCTCAAGGGAACTTCTCTATCAATGATCTCAGGGGAACTTCCCTTTCATTGGTTAGGTTAAGACATGTTGCTTTCCACCCTTAATCCTTTTATAATATTTCATTTATCAGATTGTGAGGCCTCATTGCATAGATTTCATGTTACTTCATTACATATGTGTGTATTTTGGGGGAACATAGTTCAGGCGATGACCGTGCATCTAGAACCAGCCATAAAGAGAGATGGCCCAATGCCAGCTCTGATGTGGGTGAACTGTAAAAGCATTACACTACATCAGATAAGTCAGACACAACACAACAAATGTTGTGTGATCCCATGTGTTTGAATGCGACCTATAAGATAAAAGGATAGCATAGTAAGAAGAGAAGGGGAACTCCAGTACCCCCAAGAAAGGGGGCTCAGTAGTAAGGAATTTTGCTGCCAATCCAAAGGTTGTTGTTGTTGTTGTGATGTGCCATCAAGTTGTCTGCGGCTCATAGCGACCCTTTGTACAACAGCCCTAAACCCTGCTTTATCCTGCACCGGCCTCACTGTCTCTGACACACCCACCCCAATTACCCCAGTCACTGAATCATTCCACCTCACAGAGGGCCTTCCTCTCCTGCATTGTCCCTCCACCCACCCAAGCATGACATCCTTCTCCAAGGACTGGTCCATCCTTGCAACATGTCCAAAGTATGTCAGATGAAGCTTCAGAATCCTTGCCTCCAAGGAGCAGCCTGGTTTCACTCTCTCCAGGAGGAACCTGTTTGTTTTCTTAGCAGTCTTTGGTACCCTCAATACTCTTCTCCAGCACCACAGCTCAAAGGCATCAATTCTCCTTCTATCATCCCTAGTCATTGTCCAGCTCTCTCACGCATAACAAGTGATTGCAAAGACCCTGACCTGTATCAGGCGCACCTTTGTCTCCAGACTGACACCACATGGTTCAAATCCACCAACTACTTTGCAGGATAGAGATGGGCAGTCTCCTGCTGTGTAATTTAGTGTCTCTGAAAACCCACTGGAGGGTCAGCTATGGGTCAGTTCTGACTGGACAGTACACAAGAGCAACAATGTATTCCAGGAAATGTATAGAGAGTAAAGTTTATTCATGTTTATTAGGAGCTGAGAAGAGCAGGAAATGGGAACTTATTACAATGGGGTGCCGAGTTTATGTTAAGCAGACGAAAAGCATTCAGAAATGGACAATAGCGGTAGTTGTTCCACACAGTAAACAGAATAAATGTCACTTAAATATCCATAGAAATTACTTAAAAGGACAAATGTTTTGTTACATCTTTTTCCACTATCATCAAGTTTTTTAAATAGGACCATTCACATGCAGAAAACAAGATCATATATTGTCTCTCTGTATGATTCTCCCCGTCTCTAAGGAACCTCTTATAGCCTAGTGGATAGGGAGTTGAGCTGCCAACCTGAAGGTGGGTAGTTAGAAGCCAGCTGCTCCAAGACAGAGAACTAGACAGTCTCCTCCTGTGGGATGTACAAGCCTGAGAACCTTCTGGAAGCACAGCTGTGGATCAGTTCTGACTTGACTACAGTAAAGGAGAGAGCAGGATTCTCTGCCTGAACGGTGCTTTCTGACACGGGAGCCTTGGCTCTGGAGATTTGAAATATTTTGACCTAGGAGTTTAGGAAATCTTCTTAGCAGGAGAGGGACATTCGTGGAGTCAGTTTGAGTCAGGATGGCAGAACCAGGACATAGGGGACCCTAGGAAAATTCCTTGAGGCCCTGGACTGTCCTTGGTCACATACTCTCACAGTTCATACAGAAAGAGCCAGAGGGTTTCTTACAATGGACACCTTTCTAACACTCGGCTTTCAGAAAAGGAATTTGAAGCAGCTTCTAAAAAAATAGATCTGTTCTGTGTTGTGTAAAAAGGAATTTGAAACATCTTTGGGCCATTTCTCCCCCACCCCCAGCATCATATTACCTATAAGGAAATTGAAATGGTACCACTGGAGACCTGTTAGGCGTGATAATATGCTTACAGCCAAATGGCTTTATCAGCCTCTCTGGATTGTGAAACTCTTTATGACTGGAGTTTTGAAGGTCACTCTCACTGCACATTCAGACACTCATTCTATACAGATTCTACTGGTTATGTGGGTATGACATAATCCAATCCATTTAGCAAGATCTCTGAGCAGTGTCCAGTTTGTTTTCTAGTACTCATTGAAAGGTTAAGCATTCAAGTCCACCCAACAACGCATGGAAGAAAGGCTTGGTGATCAGCGTCTATTGAGATTTCAGCCAAGAAAATCGTACGGACAGAGTTCTGTCCTAACCTGTAACACAGCTCTCCAGGGGTCTGACCACGGCGTGTTGTCATCATGGATGAAAGCTTTGGCTTCAGCTTCTGTACTGTTGTCTTTGGTCCCCGAACAATTCATTCCAAACCACTGTTTTCTTGTTTCAACCTCTGATATATATTTATTTGGACCTTCTATTTTTAGCCTGTCGGGGGAATAAAAGGTAATGGGAATTCACAGGATTTATTGGTCCAATTACTTCTCTGGCTCCCTCTGACCTCCATCAAAGTTCTGACGGCAGCATTGTATTTCTTATTTATTAGATGTTTAAGTGCTCTGTTAGGCAGTTTACAAGCTTTCCTTAATGTCTCTGAAACCCAAGTGCATGCTGGCCACTGAAGATTGATCACAGGTCATCTGGCCCACCTTTCAAGGAAACCACGTGTCTTCTCCTTCAGCTCTGCACCTGCTTCTACATGGAGGACGTAACCATACATAAAAAAGCTAGAGAGCCTGACCTCAATGTGACATATAGTCTGGACCCACTACTGCTGAGACGATTCCAGCGCACGGTGACCTTCCACTGGCTGTCTGAGGCTGGAAGCCTTTACAGGAGGAACCTGTCTCTCTCTCCAGCGGGAGGCTTGTGAATCCCAACTGCCCAACTTTTGTTGGTAGCACAACACGTTACCTGCTACAACCCCTAGCTGCCCTGCAGAAGAGTAATGGACAATCTACCCTGTAAAGATCTGTAGCCCTGGAAACCCAATGGAGGGGTGACATGAGGCAGGGTCAAGGGCAAGGGAGTCTTGGACTTATTTTTACATGGAGTATCCACCAGCATCCAGGAAATCAAAAGACAAATTGCATTGGGAAACTCTGCTGTCAGGCACCTCTCCAGAGTACTGAAGAGCAATGATGTCAGTCTAGAGACTAAGGTGCACCTGTTCCAGGCCATAGTCTCCGCAACTATTTGCTATGAGTCAGAAAACTGGAGCATGACTAGGGATGATAGAAAGAGAATTGATACCTTTGAGCTGTGGTGCTGGAGAAGAGTGTTGACTATCTCATGGACTTCCAGGAGAAAAAACAGGTTCATCCTAGAGAGGGTGAAACTGCTCTGTTCCTTGGAGGCAAGGATTCTGAAGCTTCACTGACATACTCTGGGCATATTGCAAGAAGGGACCAGTTCTTGGAGAGGGATGTCATCCTTGGAAGGGTGGAGGGATAGAGAAAGAAAGGGAGACCACCAATGAGATGGATTGATTCAGTGATGGGGTAATAGGGGCAGGTGTGTCAGAGGCAATAAGATTGGCACAGAATAGAGCAGGGTTCAGAGCTGTTGCACATAGGGTTGCTATGAGTTTCAAGTGACTCAATGACAGGATTATATC
>NW_006399752.1:42866199-42882688 GCF_000299155.1 Elephantulus edwardii
GTGCAGTTGGCACAGGATAGAGCAGGGTTTAGGGCTGTTGTGCATAGGGTCGCTATGAGTCGGAAACGACTCGACGGCACATAACAACAACAACAATGGCACATAACAACAACAACAACAACATGCATATATGGAGGGACCGTGAAAGAGAGGAAGACCCTCAACCAAGTGGATTGACACAGTTACTGCAGCAAAGGTCTCGAGTGTGTTAGAGATGATGAGGACGGCACAGGACACACATGTCTTGATGACAACTACCAATAACAACAGTACGTGTGTGAAATATCTTCAAAACTTAGGGTCAAAGTAAAAGCAAAAGAACCTTAGTAATTTCTAAAGAATATCACACTTCCCACAACTAGTTGGTTATTAGTAACATATCTGAAAATGCCCAAGTTATGGAGGTCTTCTTAAGGTTATTGACTCATTTTTTTTGAAGGTCTCGTGAAGCACAATTTCACTGTGATACAGTCACTAGAATTGCTATAAAGGGACTAATGTCATCCTCTCCTGTTCCTTGGTGACCTTTTAGGACCCATCAAAAATGTAGGCTGAGTCCCTCTGTGCTGTATGCTGTATCCTGTTTCACTACCTGGGACTGTAAAAGTGATTTGGGGTCTTTTTAAGCTTATTGCCTCAGTGAATACCTTTTCTCTGTTTCAAATACTTTTTATTTTATCCGTTAGCAAACTCCTATTGATCCTTCAAAACCCACTTAGCTGTTTTTGCACCTGGAAGGCTCCCCTGTGTCCCCAGGAAGGTGTAGGTACACCCTCCCAAGGACACCTATACTCCGTTTTTATAGCTTGTATATATTGTCATTTGTCCATTTACAAATTTTTCCACTCTGCTAAATAATCCCATGGAAGGACTATATCTCATTCATCTAACCCCAGAGCCCAGAACAGGGTGTGGTGCAGAACAGCTATTTCCCAGGTATGGCTGGATAAGAATGAGTGAGTGGATGGATGAATGGATGAATAAATGATGTCTAATGGAACCCACTTGAAAGGAGGAGTGGCATCCACTTCCATAAATAGCTTGCCACCAGAAACCCTATGAACCTGGAGAGAGCATGAAAGACACACAAGCGTTGAGGACTGTCCTTCATAGGGTTGCTATGAGTCTCCTGCGACTCAACAGCACTTAACAACAACAACAACCAATGGAATCCACAGGCTCTTACTCTTGTTTCATGAGATTCTTCTGTGTCAGCCAGTTCTTTTTGGTACAGTGACACTGTGTACTCTTTCCATCTTCTTTTGATGGTTCCTGGGTCATTCAACATTCTGCCCACAGCATCCTTAAGTATTACAACTTGAAGCTTGACTTTATTCTTCTGTTCCTTCAGTTTAAGATTAGGTGGATTTTGTTGTTGGGTTTTGTTTTTTGTTTTTTTTTCCTTGTAGTGTACCATTGAATCGGATCCGACTGGTACAGAAAGAGATTGTCCCTCCATCTCCAGTAGAGCATCTGGTGGATTCGAACCACATGCCTTCGAGATTGCAGTGCAGCTTCTTGCCTCTAGGCCACCAGAGCTCCCTTCCTTCAGTTTAAATAGCGCTGAGCTAGTTCATACCTTTTAACTTTCCAACTCCACCTCTTTGCACATTTTATTATCATTCTTTGCTTTGTCTTTCCATACTGCCCTTTGTAGGCTTTAGTTCAGCTCCTTAATATCTTGATTTCTTCCCTTTGCTTTGATGCTCTTTGGCATGCAATATTCAGAGAGTCTTCTGACATCCATCCTGGTCTTTTCTTCCTCCTCTGTCTTTGTAATGACCTTTTGGATCCTTCCTGGATGATATCCTTGATATCTTCCCACAGCTCATCTAGCCTTCTCTCATTAGTATTCAAGGCTTCAAACCTGTTCCTGAGTTGGTCTTTCAATTCATAAGAGATAGACTCAAGGCCAAACTTTGCTTCTTGTGGATTTGGTCTTATTTTCTTTAGCTTCAGCTTAAACTAGCATCAGTTGATGATCTCATTCAAAGTTGGCACTTGGCCTGGTTTTCATTGCTAATATTGAGCTTCTCCGATGATTTTTTTCCCCTCATGGATGTAATTACTCTGATTCTTGTGTAGGTCAAACTGTGGCTGACTTTGAGAAAAATGGTAATCCCCAAACACTTGACTGTGCTTATGTGGAACCTACACTTGGACCAGGAGGCAGTCATAAGAACAGAGCAAGGAAACACTACATGGCTCAAAATCAGGAAAGATGTATATCAGGGATTCATCCTATCTCCACACCTTTTCAATCTATATGAGGAACAGATCTTCCAGGAGGCTGGGCTCTATGAGGAGGAAGGTGGCATCAGGACTGGTGGAAGATCTATCAACAATCTGTGTTATGCAGATGACACAATCCTGCTTGCTGAAACTGAGGAGGACCTACAGCATTTGCTGCAGAGGATCAAGGACTGGAGCTTTCAATATGGATTGAAGCTCAACAGCAAGAAAACAAAGATTCACACAACTGGGACAATTGGAAGCATCATGATAGATGAGGACGAGATTGAGCTTGTTAACAGCTTCAACTTGCTTGGTTCCACAATCAATACTCTTGGTACCAGCAACCAGGAAATCAAAAGATGAATTGCACTGGGGAAATCTGCTGTTAGGGACCTCTTCCAGAGTGCTGAAGAGCAATGATGTCTAGAGACTAAGGTGTGCCTGATCCAGGCCATGGTCTTTGCAATTATTTGCTAAGCATCAGAGAGATGGACAATGACTAAGGATGATAGAAGAAAAATGGATGACTTTGAGCTGTGGTGCTGGAGAAGAGTACTGAATAAACCATGGACTGCTAGGAGAACATATGGGTTCATCCTAGAGAGGGTGAAGCTAGTCTGCTCCTTGGAGGCAAGGATTCTGAAACTTTATTTGACATACTTTGGGCATGTTGCAAGAAAGGACCAGTCCTTAGAGAAAGATATCGTGCTTGGAAGGGTGAAGGGACAGCACAAAAGAAGAAGAGCCTCCATGAAATGGATTGATTCAGTGACTGGATTAATAGGAATAGGTGTGTCAGAGATTGGCTCAGGATAGATAGAGCAGGGTTCGGAGCTGCTGTACATAAGGTCACTATGAGTCACAGGCAACTCCATGGCACGTAACTACAAAAAGGAATCCAAGAGCTCTGGTGACCTAGAGGCAAGATGCTGTGCTGCAATCCTGATGGCACACAGTTCAAATCGACCAGTTGCTTCATGGGAGGAAGATAGACAATCGTCCCCCACACAATTAACTGTCTTAGAAAACCTGCTGGAGGGTCAGCTATGGGTCTGTTCTGACTGGATGTTATACACCAGCACCACCACCAGTGGAATCTAAAGCTAGTTCTGCAGGGTCAACCCGGAGCAGACAGCTTAGAGAAAATACACAATAACAAAGTCATCTTGGGACAAAGAGAGTGGGCCAGAAAGAGGCGCGAGGTGGGTCACCAAAAGGCAGAGATTGCAAATAGAAATACCATTTGACCCAGCAATTCCACTATTGGAAATATACCCCAAAGAAACCATAACCACTACCCAAGCAAATAAAAGCACACCCATGTTTATCGTGGCTTTGTTCACAATAGCAGAGTTGGAAACAACCTAAGTGCCCATAAACAAACGAATGGATAGAGAAGCTGTGCTATATTCACACAATGGATTGCTACTCTAAAAAACAAGGAACTCATGCAATATTGTTCAAAATGGGTGACACTGGAGGACATTATGCTGAGTGAAGTATCTCAGTCACAAAAGGAAAAATACTGCATAGAGCCATTGTTGTAAAATAGGACATAGGGGTTGGGGGGAGACTGAGAAAGACGGGATAAATTATGTATACCGTACTGAAACAGATGAGGGAGAGAACTGTTTAAAAGGGATATGTGATTGGGTATTATTGTCATGACAGGAGTCCAGATCGAAGGCTGCATAGTGGAGTGGACTTGGGGGGAGGGGTTGCATAACAATGGAAGACTTTTTCTTTTAAGTTACAATGAGAAGAATGAACTGGAGGGGAAGGGTGGGTAGGGAGAAAAGTTCAACAATGAATGAACAGAAATCCAAAATCTCTGTAAATCTTCATTGAAATGATTATTAATAATAATTAAACCAGGGATTCCAGGACTGGCTTGAGCACATTGGCAAGTCACCTCCCCTGCCACGTCCTTACTGTAACATAAATAAATGGTTTGACTCAGTAAGTTCTCCCTAGCTCCGACAACTTTCAATCACAAGCCTCTGAGTGGGATTTGCAATATTCCTGCTGCTGGCCTAACCACTATAAAACAGACATCAGAAAAGAAACTTAGAGAAGGTGAGAGGCCATTTTCCTGGGTTTGGGTCCAGCTTGTTTCCAACAACAAGGCAAAGGTAAGATTTAACCATCTCATTTGCCCCACTGCTCCTTTCCCACACCCTCAACAATACGGATACAGAGAAGCAGTTCCCACAAATACCGATTGATGGAAATAATTCCAAATTGGTATCTCTGCTTACTCAGTCATCTACTCATTCATCCATTGATTCAGCTCCTTATCTGCTCAATCATCCATTCACCCATCCTTGCAGCTACTGAATATCCCTAAATCCCAGCACAGAGTTCTGGTGGTCTAGTGGTAAGGAGCTGTGCTGCCAAAGGCAGATGGTTCGACTCCACCAGCTGCTCTGCTGGAGAAAGAGGCATAATTTCCTACCTTGTGATTTACAGCCTCTGAAAACCCACTGGAGGGTTAGCTAGGAGTCAATTCTGCTTCGATGGCACAGAACAGTAACCAAATGCCCAACACTATGCCAGGTACTGGCACCATTTTGGTGTGGATGGGCATGGATGACAGCCACCTGCCCATCCTAGAAGAAACAATCGAGCTGTCACAATAAGCAGCTCTCGCCAGTGGCTCTTTGTAGCTCACCTCATCACATGGGAAAGGTGCGAAGGTCAAGTGTGGTCCCACCACTTGCAGAAGTAGGACTCCAGAACCGAGGTGGTTGGCCTGGGCAAAGAAACCCCTCCAGTCATTGAAGACTTTCCTGACGTGGCACCAGCAAGGCCATCCTGTTGATGTAACAGAGAAGCAGGTGTCAGCATAATGTATGGCCCAGCTGGCGAGCAGAGCAATTTCCAAACAGAATGGGCTGCCTGAGAGAGTAATGAGCTCCTGGGTGCTGGAAGTGATTGGACAAGGAGCAGATAATCATCTTTTCCTGGGGTGTCACACGGGGGAATTCATGCATGGACTGGGAGATTGGACAAGGGGACCTTCACAGCTCTTTCTTACCCTCTGAGTTTCAGAATTCAGGAAGTTAAGACTGGGGGGAGGGAAGAGGGAGAGAGAGAGGGAGAGGGTAGGGTAGGGAAAAGGAGGGAGGGAGGGAGAGAGAGAAAGACCAGCTCAGAGTATCTTAGTCCATTTTGTTTGTACCATATTTCTCTCTCTCAAACCCAAACCAGTTCTCTAGTCAGGCTGATTCTGTGTCACAGAGAACGGAGTTCTCTGAGGGTTTCGGCAGCTGCCACCTTTTGGAAGCAAATCACCAGGTCTTTTCTTCTAAGGTGACTCTGGGGGGTTTGAACCAGAAACTATTCCATTGACAGACAAGTGCTTAACGATTTGTACCACTCATACGCGGAAGATCAACTGGCAGAGAAGACGTCTCTACCTCGTCAATCAGTTGACACCTATGAAAACAAGTCAGCAGCAGGAATCTTTAGAGAGATTAAATTCTCAACTAGAAAAAACGGAGAAGAAGTGATCTACACAGAAAAACTAAAATGGGGTGCAATTTCACCTGTTAAGCTTGAATTTGTAACTCAAGTCTCAACGTCAGGCAGCAGTCTTGGGTCCCCAGTACTGGGAACTGTCCTCAGTCTGAATTTCTGTAGAATGGAACCTCCTGGATCAGTGTGGCTCCTCTCTGCATCACTAGAGTATGGGAAGCCCCATGTTTGTCATCTCTGCACATTCCCTGATGGGCAGCTTAGCTTCTTGGAGCACAATCCATGAAATTGCCTTTTTTTATATTAAAAATTAAAGCAGCCAATAGAACAGAGAAAAGAACTCAGCTCTTCCCCTCCCCCTGTAAGAACATCACTGCACCCTGCAAATGCAGGAGGCAAACGCTGGGGAGGTGACCTCGATCCAGAGCCAGCAGTGAGATGGAATCAGTCTCCCCGGTTTCTTCTCCCCCAGCCACCAGTGTAGGAGTTCTAGGAGTACGACTCCCTTCCATTTCTCAGTCGGAGGAGTGCATGGATGGAGCTGGGGAGAGTGGGTTTATTGGAGAAATAAATCTCTTTTTGCTAAATATGAACCACGCAGAGGAAAACAAGGGACTCCTTTTTAACAACTAAGGTTTACATGAAGCCCAGCAGCCGGAGGCAGAGCCCCAATTAAGAAGAGATGGGAAACAAACCTCCAAGAGGCCACTCAAGTCACGTAAATATTTACTGAGTACCCACTCCAAGAAGTGACAGTGACAGGATTTCACCTCGTGTATGTGGGGAATGTTAGCGAGAAAGGTGAGTCCCTGGAGAAGGACGTCGTGCTAGAGAAGGCAGAGGGGGAATGAGGAAGACCCTTAGAGAGGTGGGTTGGCACAGCAGCTACACTGGGCTGAAGCACAGTAGGGGTGATGTAGACAGATCAGAACCAGCCTTGGTTTGTTGTCTATGGGGCTGTCATCTGCTGGGACCGAACCTGCCCGTGACAACAATCTGCTCCCTAGGACGCGTGGTGCTGCTTGCTGAGACTGGGAAGGTTACTGAGACACTGTCTGTCCCCTTTAGGGTTTCATGAGGGAGGGGGGAGAGAGTTACCATGTGAGTTAAAGGGAACAAGACAGGATAGGTGAGGACGGTGTCCAGGTGTGCCAGACCATTTCAGAAACAGCTCTGTCTTGGAGGGAATCTGGGGAGGCTTCCTGAGGAGGTGCTGGCTGGCCTTGTCTTAAGAGATGTGTAGAAGTTCGTGAAAAGAAGGAGGGAGCATCCTCCAGGGCAGAAGGAACAGGGTGTGGGCACGAGCTAGGGAAGACACCTGATACTGGTGACAATGACAGGTTCACTGTGGCCCCCGTGGTGGACAAGGTGACTACATGGCTGAACTGGAGCCCACGTGGAAAAAATGTGGGGATCACCTGAGATATTTTTGGTGAAATTAAACCAGCAAATTAGATTCAGCAGCGAAACACCTGCAGGTCTGCTGTTAAGTGAGATAAACTAATCACTACGTTGATGGCCTAGTGGCAAAAAAGCTGCACTGCAATCCTGAAGGCACGCAGTTCGAATCCGCCAGCTGCTCCACGGAGAAGGATGGGCAATCTCCCCCCACATGATTACCTGCCTCGGAAAACCTGCTGGACTGTCAGCTATGGGTTGGTTCCAATTTGAGGGTACACAACAACAACCACCCAGTAAGCTGTTGTTTCCGTCCTTACTATACCTGAGAGGGACCCTGGCTGATGCACTCCGCATATCATGAATGGCTTACATCACATGCCCAGGGTCATTTACACTCGCCAACCTCAGCCTGCAAAACAGTTGAAGACCTTGAGTCTGAGCGACAGCTGGGAATCTTGATCCAGAAAAGAAAGAGCAGAGTCTGTAAGGATTTATGCTGCAGACACAAAGGTGGTACCTCTCTCAAGGGTCAAATCCATCAGCTGCTCCGTGGGAGAGAGCTGAGCAATCTCCCCTCATGAGATTTTCAGCCTCCACAAGCCCACTGGAGAATCAGCTATGAGTCCGTTCTGATTTAATACGAATGAGTCTGGAGTTTTGTTTTGAACCCACAGGTGGGCGCTCTGGTGGCACCAAGCATGGGGAGCTATGCTGTGAGCCCAAAGGCCATGCCCCTCTGGTGGTTCGAATCCACAGGGAGCTCCACCAGAGGAAGACGGACGATTGCCTCCTGTGACAGCACTGGAAACCCAGTGGAGAGTCAGCTATGAGTTGGTCCCAACATGAGGGCAGTGTGGTGAGTTGAACTGAACCCACTGTGTTTTCATTGGATGAATGTCAGAAGTAGATCGTGAGGCCTGTCTTCACAGTCTGGTTTAGTCCAGAAGCTAAAACCTGTTCAGCATGAGAGCAGCATTCCCTCGGCTGAGAGGTGGTAGCTGTGTGTGACGTGAACTGACTGGAAGCTGGACCTGGAGCTCCTCCATGGACAGTGAGAATTCCGAGCCACCTCTGAGCTTATACTCAATTTGTTTTCTGCTCTCAGAATTGAACCCTCAGAAATTCTGATGCTCAGGCTCTGGGCTGGGGTCCCTGGGTAATATACTGAGTTTGTATAATCCGAAGGCTTGAGGCTTAAGTCCACCCACAGGCATGTGGGGAAAAGGCTTGACCATATCCTTACTTAAAAAGCAGCCCCATTGGAAACCCTGTGGAAACACTTGAAGCCGTGCTGAAAATCAGAACCCCCACTGGTGTCAAGCTGACTGTGCCTCGTGGTGACCCTCCATCAAGGTCCGGAGGCTGTAAATCTTCACAAGAGGAGACTACTTTTCTCCCAAGGAGCAAACTGATGGATTTGAACTTAGGACTCTTTGGTTCACAAGCTATTAATTAATACTTTATGCCACCAGGTTTCCTTGGGGATGTTGTACAACTCGCTGAGTCCAACTCAAGTGACCCTAAGAACAGCAGATCTGAACCTTGTCCTGTCTCGTACCATCCTCATCATCTGACACAGCAAGCCTATTGATGCAGTCACTGTCTTAACCCATCTCAGTGAGGGTCTTCCTCTCGTTTGCTGACTCCCCACCTTTCCAAGCATCATGACCCCTCTAAGAAATAGCTTCTGTTAGCCAGTTGTCCAAAGTACGTGAGATGAAGCTTCACCATCCTTACCTCCAAAGAGCACTCTGACTGCACCTTCTCCAAGACATCTCTGTTCTTTTGGGCGTCCATGTGTTATTCAGCACTCTTCTTCAGCACCACAGCTCAAAGGCATCAACTCTTCTTCTGTTATCCTTAGTCATTGTCTAGCTCCCATTGCTGTGAGTTGGACTCAAATTGATGGTAACTGGGTTAGGCCTCAGGATCATGACAGTAACACAGCCCAAAGGCTTTCCCATCCAGCCCATAATTACCATAGAGAACAGAGGAGACCTGCCCCCAGGGTTTCCAAAGCTGTACATTTTTGTAGAAGCAGAATGTCACACATTCCTGTTCAAATCTACCAGCTGATGATAGATTCAAACTAGTGGCCTTTCTGTTATCAGCCCAGTACTTAACAACTATGCCACCAGGGTACCTTTTGGGGTACCTTTCAGGCCTGCATCTCCAGGGTCTGGTGCAGGGTCCCCACATCAAGGCATCTCTGGAAGAGCTGAAGGGCCACTGCGTGGGCTGTCCAGGAAAGGCCATGACTTTGTGTTTGGGGATCTCAGGCGGACAGTGTGAAAGACGTGTTATCAGGGGAAGAGGGACAGGATGTGCCCTCCCGGCACCTGGAGGGACAACGCAGGACTCGCCATGTCTGGTGTGAGACAGAGAAGCCCTGTCTTATAGGACTGACTGTGCCTCACTCTGTGGCAGGGTGAGGAGCTGGGGCCTGCAGGCCGTGCCTGATCATGGGCAGCACCCAGGAGAGGACAGCCTTCCCAGGGGGCCAAGGCCTCATTTATGTGTTGTGCTACTAATTAAGCCCAAGCCCCAAGTGGCAGAGGGGCTGACATGGAGGGTGGAACACAAACAAGAGGCGAGGGAGGGAAGCTGGCCTGTCCCAGGGTGCAGAGACCTGCCGAGGCCCCGCCCAGCCCAGTGACACCTTGTGACGACAGTAGTGCCCCCCCCTCAGCCCCCAGGTGCTGCCCCAGCCCAGGCCTCCAGGTGACCTGGCTCTGGGGCCATTGCCAGCTGCTTGGCACATGCAGCTCAGCTCAGAATGGTTGTTCTTCAGCTATATCCCTGCCACCCACAAGCTTACTTGGCCACTTGGGGACTGCTGGGGAGCAAGGCAAAAAGTCCAGGGGCCTCAGGGGTGCTGCTTAAAATCACAGTTAGTAACCAGATGCCAGAACCTCAGAGAGAAACGACAGAAGCAAAGGCGTTTCCTCCCTCTGCCGGCTGCAGGCACCTCTCCCTCACCTGAGCCAGGTGCAGCCATAGCAGGAGCTGAAGAAATGCAAGCTCCTTCCACACCCAGGTGGGCATCCCCTGTGTGAAGTATGAGGCAGTGTCCCTTAAACCTTCTGCTGACTGAGAGGTCTGTGGTTCAAATCCCCAGCTGCACGCACACCCATGTTTATCGCGGCTTTGTTCACAACAGCAAGGCGTTGGAAACAACCTAAGTGCCCATCAATAAACAAATGGATAGAGAAGCTGTGGTATACTCACACAATGGAATCCTCACACAATGGAATCCTACGCTGTACTGCAAAACAAGGAACTCACGAAATATTATTCAAAATGGGTGACCCTGCAGGACATTATGCTGAGTGAAATATCTCAGTCACAAAAGGACAAATACTGCATAGTGCCACTGTCTTAAAACAGGACTGACATCGGGGTTGGGGGAAGTCTTAGAAAGAGGGGATAAATTATGTATACTACGTTGAAACAGATGGGAGAGAGAACTGTTTAAAAGGGATGTATGATTAAGTATTATTGTCATGAGAGGAGTCCAGAATGAAGGCTGCACAGAGGAGTGGACTTGGGATTGCATAACAATGAAAGAGTTTTTCTTTTACTTTTCAAAGAGAAGAGTGTACCTGGGTGGGGGGTGGGCAGGGAGAAAAGTGCAACAATAAATGAATAGAAATCCAAAATATCTGTAAATTTTTATTAAAATTAATAATAATAATAAACAACAAATCCCCAGCTGCTCTGTGGTAGAAAGACAGGCAGTCTCCTCTCATAGAGATTTACAGCTCAGAAAGCTGAGAGGAGGTCACCCGGGTCAGAATAGACCACATTGCGGGGGGCTATCACTAGTCAAACGGGGCTCACTGACAGAATGTCCTTCATGGACACCAGGGGCTCAGTCCCTGGTCAGCGCATGTCGGGTGCTGTCACCATTCATCTGGCAGTTGGGTGTGGCTGTGATGCTGAGGAGGTTGCATTGAAGTTTCCAGACTAAGAAGAACTAAGGAAGGGGAGCTCTGGTGGCCTAGTGGCAAGAAGCTGCAACTACAATCCCAGAGGTGCACGGTTTGAATCCACCAGATGCTCTGCCGGGGAAGGAGGGGCAATCTCCTCCTGTACCAGTCAGATCTGATTTGATGGTACATGCACATAAAAATAATAAAATTTTTTAAAAAATAAAAAAAAGAAGAACTAAGGAGAAAGTCCTGAGGGTCTGCTTCTGAGAACCAGGTCCGGGAACTCGGTGGCTCGCAGAGGTCCGATTTCATCACGCGTGGACTCAGCCCCCAGGGGCTAATGCACTGACAGTGAACAGCAGCGTTTCACAGACTTCACACGAACACACATTTCACAGCCACTGCGCTATCTTAGGGAGCTCTCGTGGCTGAGTCCCCGGCAGTTGCACTGTTACCCCAAAGTCTGTACCTCCCCAGAGGCTTCACTCCACCATTGGCCCTGAGGAGAAAATGGGCAATCTACCCTCTTGGATTTACAGCCTCAAAAACCCAGTGGAGAGTCAGCTATGAGCTTATTCTGACACAAAGACTAGTTTGAGTTTACTACCTGCAAGGAGCCCTAGTATAGTGGGTTAGATGGTGGACTGCCAACTGGAAAGTCAGCTGTTCTAATCCACCACTTGCTCCTTGGAAGAAAGACAAGGCAGTAGAAAGATTGACCACTTTTGAAACCCAGCGGAGTGTCATCGTGAGTCAGAAATGACTCCATGCTGGTGGGTTGTACTGTTTTGGTCGTTTATAGGTTGCTCTCCTAAAGGAGCTCTAGTTGCTTTGGGCTGGGCTGCAAACTGAAAGATTATCAGTTCAAATCCACCAATTGCTACTTCATTAAGACAATCTCCTCCTATTAAGATTTACAGCATTTAAAAAAAAAACACAAACAAACCAAAAAACCTAAAGAAAAGATACTGAAAGACTAAAACCAGGTTAAAAAATACTGTCCAGACGAGGGAAGTTGCAATAAGGGAGGCGGTATAGAAGAAAGCAACCCAGGAAGCTTGCCTAGTTTGGGCCCAGCTGGCCCTCACCATACATCCTTTGGCCAGTGATTTGCTATTCTGCAACTTGGGCTTTTCATCTATAAAATGGGAAAGCAATCATTTTCCTACATCCCTCATAAGGATGTTGTGAGGATCAAATGAGCAGATGAATGTAAAAATGCTTTTAAACTTATGAGACACTATAATATAATTGTAATGGGGGAAAGATCCTGTTTGAAAAGATCAGTGCTGGTGTGTGTCGAGTCTGGGGGCCTGTGACTCCGACAGTGACATTTACGGAGAGAGAAAAATAGAACCTGGCCTTGCTAGTTAAAGGAGCAATGGTAGGCAGGATAGACTGTCTCCTTAAAGTTGTGACATAAATGAGGTGCTGGGTAGAAGACTTCCAATCCTTGTCTTTGCGTTAACTAATCTTTTTTTCCTTTGGAAAAGCTCATTTGTCTGGGTCATAGCTTCCAGGTGCTCACGAGTCTCTACACTGCCAGCCTCTGTCCTCATAGTCACCATCTAGCTGTCCCACAAGTGACAGTGTACAGGATCATACCTCACCACTCACCAGTTTCTCCAAAACCATCCCACGTACCTATGGCCATGGGAGTCGTTCTCTGATGGGGCTCAGTCTCCGGCCGACCTTCTAGCGAACCTGAACCCAAAGGTCATAAAATAATTGGTAAAATGAGTCAAGGATGGAGCAGTTTATGTTAGAAATTACGGTCACATACATCTGATTAAGCATTTGGGACCACGTTCTCCTGAGATTTCTCGTAAATGGTCTGCTATTAATCTCAGGACACTGATGTGTCAAATATGATAATGGTTACCCATGGTGGACGGTGTTTGGTAGAAATCCGTGATTAAAACAAGCTTGGAAGCAGGAGTGGCATCCACTTCTGAAATAGCTTGCCCCCGGAAACTCTATGAACTTGGAGAAACGATGAAAGTTATGTGAGTGTTCAGTTCTTTCACTCATAGGGTCACTATGAGTTGTCTACGACTCAATGGCACTTAGCAATAACAACATCAAGGGAGCTCTGGTGGCCTAGTGGCAAGAAGCCGCACTGCAATCCCAGAGGTACACAGTTTGAATCCACCAGATGCTCTGCTGGAGAAGGAGGGGCAGTCTCCTCCTGTACCAGTCAGATCTGATTTGACGGTACACACACACACACACATATATCATCATCATCATCACCATAAAATTTTTAAAAATTTTTTTAAAAAAACAGTAACAACGCCAGCATAGAGAGAACTCTGTGAAACTCATGGACAGAAAGTTATGCTATCAAACCAAAGGTGAGTGATTTTAATCTACAGTGCTCAGGCCTGATTTTAATTGTTTTGGGTCAAATATTCTTCTAAGTGGCATAGCACTGGCCTGTCCATTTGCTGTAAAGAGGTAACCAGTGGTTGCTGTGATGCTAAGTAGTGTGACATGTGTCATATGCGATAATGGTTCCCCATGGTGGACAGTGTTTGGTAGAGCTCCCCGATTAAAACAAGCTTGGAAGCAGGAGTGGCATCCACTTCGGAAATAGCTTGCCTCTGGAAACTCTGTGAACTTGGAGAAATTATGAAAGTTATACAAGTGTTCAGGTATTTTGTTGATTGAGTCACTGTAAGTCATGTACAACACAACAGCACTTAACAACAGCAACAACAATTTAGTCTTGGTATGGAACAATAAGAATTTTACTTGTATGTTAAAAAAAAACCCAAAACAAAATGTATTTCTAGCCTTTGAAGCCCAATGGGAAATCACATGAGTCAGAATCAACTCAACGGTAGTGGTTTACTATCATTAGGGGTCCTGGTGGTGCAGTGGTTAAGGCACTCAGACACTTACTGTCAGGTTCAAACCCACCAATCACTCTCCAGGAGAAAGATATATAGCGTACTTTCACAAGGATTACAGCCTTGAGAGCAACAGGTCAAGTATACCCCGTCCTATAGAACTTCTACCAGTGGAAATGAACTTGACAAGTTGGCTCTTGTTTGTTTTACTGTCTTTAGAAATACCTTGGGTAATGTTAACAATTTACATTAACAGCTGAGTATTAACCTAAGGTTGATTGTTCAAACTCATCCCACAGCACCACAGACAAAAGACCTAGTGATTTCCTTCCATAAAGGACTCAAATCCCCATGAGCATTTAATAGTCAAGAAAAGCCATGAACAATAAGAAAGATGCAAACCAAAAAAATTCTGAGATATCATCTCACTCCAATAGCAGTGGCAAAGTTTAACAGGACAGCAAGTAATAAAGTCAGAGAAGATGTGGAGAGATAGGAACTCTTATCATTGTTGGTGGGATTGTAAAATGGTACAACCACTCTGGAAGGCTGTTGGGCGCTTCCTCAAAAAGCTGAACATAGAAATTCCATATGCCTCAGCTATTCCACTGCTTGGAATATACCCCAAGAAAATGAGAACTGAGGCTCAAATGGACACTTGTACACCAATATTCATAGCAGCTTTATTCACCATCGCAAGAACATGGAAACAGCCCAGATGTCCAACCACAAACAAATGGATTGAGAAGTTGTGGTACATTCATACAATGGAATACTATGCAGCACACAGGAGCAATGATTTTGTAAATTATTACCTAACTTGGGAGAGACTGGAGAACATTATACTGAGCGAACGAACTCAGTACCACAAGGACAAATACTGTATAAAACAGTTATTGTAGCATAAGTATGAGGATCCAAGGTGGGGGGTGTGTGGAAGCAGAGGGGTGAGGGTGGGCAGATGGAGGTGTTAATCATAGTGTTGCACAATTAGATGGGCGGGTGCATAGAAGGAAATGGGAAGGATCTTGTGTGGAAAACAATGTATTCAAACTTTGTAAATAAATCAATATAAAATTTTAAAAAAAGAGAGAAGAAAAGCCATGTTCTGTTCTGTAACACAGAACCCAGCCTTTCTGAGGATGATGTCTTTGCAAGCACTGGCCCCTACTGACACCTCAGCAAAGTACGAGAGATGAAGTTTCCCATCCTTTCCTCTAAGGAGCACTCTGGTTACACTTCCTCCAGGACAGACTGGTCCGTTCTTCCGGAAGTCCATGAGTTCTCCAGCACTCCAACACCACAATCCAAAGGCGTCAATTTTTAATATGTTGTTGTTGTTGTTATTGGCCATCTCAAGTCAATTACCTCTCACAGTGAGCCTACGAACAATGGCTCTGAATCTACTATATCTTCTCTGATACGTGAACAGGGAGCACTAGGGGGCAGCGTCTGTGGGCAGGTGTGTGGCTAACCCGATGGCCATACCTCTGGTTGTTCAGATCCCCCAGTGGCTCACGAGGAGACACACAGGCAATTCCTCCCCGTTTGGTTTACAGTCTCAGAAAACCTTCTGGAGGATCAGACATAAGTGGATTCTAACTCAACGATAATGAATTGAGTTGTTGAGGGGTGTGTGTGTGTGTGTGTGTGTGTGTGTGTGTGTGTGATATGCTCTTATACTTTGGGCATGTTGCTAGGCGAGGCAATTTCTTAGAAATGGACATCATGCTTGGAAAGGTGGAGGGTCAGGGAAAGAGAGGAAGACCTTCAACCAGATGACCTGACCTGACACAGTGACTGTAGCAATAGGCTCAGGTGTGTGAGATGAGGAGGATGACGTAGGTTCAGGTCTGGTGTTCACTGGGTCGCTGTGAGTCGTACTCAACAGCACGTAACAACAACAACATAACAGATGATGTGGGAAAGATTATAAGGAAGAGTAATTGGCAATACTATTTTCTCATGACTTCACCAGCAGACAGAAGGAGGCAGACAGACACCTGCTCCCAGCCTGAGAATAGCTGTGAATGCAAAAGCCACACGGGCAATCTG
The DNA here is from genome assembly GCF_000299155.1 of Elephantulus edwardii. Taxonomy (NCBI): domain Eukaryota; kingdom Metazoa; phylum Chordata; class Mammalia; order Macroscelidea; family Macroscelididae; genus Elephantulus; species Elephantulus edwardii. Next base: position 42,882,152 of record NW_006399752.1, read on the forward strand.
GCGAAGGTTATGGCGAATCAGTGACTAAAGCACCACCAGCAGCTATGCCGTTAGACACGTTTTCTAAATGTGTGTTTTAGAAAGTGTCTGTTTTCTGAGCTGGTGGATAAAATTTTGGAAAATCTCCAAACAAACAAACAAAAGGCCAGAGTTCCCTTGATTTGCAAAGCAGTGACTTCCTGTGAGGGTGCCCTGGTGGCGAAGTCTGTGGGGAGCTGCACTGCTGACCCAAAGCTCACACCTCCCTGGAGTTTGAAACCACCAGCAACTCCTTGAGAGAAAGTGGGCAACCAGCTGCATGATTTACAGCCTCAGAAACCCAACTGACGGTCAGCTGTGAACTGGTTCTGACTCAATAATGCTCAGATTTTTAGTGGAAACTTCCCATAAAAAAAACCCAAACAAAACAACCAACCAAGCAAACAAACAAACAAAAACCCCAAACATTTAAACTTTGCAAAACCCAGAATGAACTTTATGCTTATTTGTTAAATGGAATTAGATTGCCAGTCCAAATGATTGTAGGAGGGTTTGTTT
>NW_006399752.1:42883038-42889270 GCF_000299155.1 Elephantulus edwardii
TTTTTCCTTTTCTATGTGAATGACCAGAAGGACATTAGGAAGCTGGGCATGACACAGGACAGTTCCTCGTTGTATGGCACTGTCCTTCATGCCCCAGGACTTCAGGCCTCCCCAGTTCACACTCATTAATGTTGTCTGTCCCCTGGTTATTAGGACAAGCTGACGTCTGCACCACAGATTTCCAGAAGCTTCCTGGGGGTGGTGTTCTTTCTGGGGATCACAGCTGCAGGACTTATGTGGCACTTGTACTTGAACTGACTTGAACACCCCAAATCGAGAGGAGTGGAACAGATAGGGAAACTGAGGCCCGGGTTCATGTGGGTGCTAATAAAAGAATTGGGGTCCAGAATCTCTGAATCTTAGGACTGTCCAGCCTGCCCTCTCTGCCCACTGTGTAAACCTCCTTGAAGTTACTAGAAGTCAGTCTCTGAGCTCCTCCTACCTGCTGTCCTCCACCCACCACACAGCTGACCCAGCATTTCGTCCCAGAAGCTGAAGGAAATAATTCATGATTCACCAGGTAGCCCAGACTCACAGTCAACGCACCGACCACTAACTATCTCAAATGCTGGTGTGACCTGCATCGCCCAGACCAACTGGGGCCAATACTGACATCAATTACCCTAAACCTTGGGTTATCAGGCACTATCTGCCTGTTGAAGGGAAATTCCGTCATGTCTTGGGGTTCCAAAACAGCAGCGTGCTGAGTCATGTCTGGAAACTTGTGGGCACCAACTTCTGGTGTTTTTCTTACTTCTTGCTGGTCGGAGGTGAAGGGTGGAGCAGGAAACCAGGTGACCCTTGGCCGCCAAACCACCATAGTGTGATCACACACCACGCCTGGCCTCTCACTCCAAGCGGCCTGGGTGCACCGTCCACCCCACTCAGCCCGCGGTGCTGACACAGCTCTGCATTCCTTTGAAGTAAAAGCCCCTTTGGGTTTTTCGCCTGGGCATGTTTGGTAAAGCAGAGGGGTCAGCGAAAGCAGGAAGAATCCTCAGTGAGGTGGACTGACCTAAGAGTCAAAACAAGAGACTCACACACACCGAGGATCATGAAGATGACTCAGGACGGGTCAACAGTCGGTTCTGAGACATATTTATACATGTGTGTGTGTGTATAGAGAGAGGTACAGATATATAGAAAGACAGATCTAGATACACAGATATAGATGCAATAACAGTGAGTCAGAGACAACTCCATGACAACTAACAGCAGCAAGAGGTCCCACAGCAAAGCGCCCACATATTCCAGCTCCCTTCAGGCCATATGCTCCCAGGGACTTCCACTGAAGGATGGTGGCCAGCTCAGGAATTGGGGTCAAGTGGAACTCCTAGGCCAGCGGCTTTGCTGACCCTAAAGCCAGCCCATCCCTCCAATCCTGTAATCTTGGTGTTGAGGCCACAGGCAGGTTCTCAGTTCTTGTGTCCTTGTGGGTTCGAGGAGAAAGATGCTGTTGGTCTTTCCTAAGTCTCGCCTCAGAGAAGGGCTCACCCTCAATGCATCACACATTCATACATGATAAGCCTCGTGTGTAAATTCACACGCTTCATCACAGGAGCAAGGCACTGTCCAGTTCTCACTGGAGGCCTGCAGGCTCCCAGCTGTCTCATTGGTCTTCTCTCTATCCTATCGATAAGGATGGGAATCCTGGTCTGGGGCTCTTGTTGTTGTTCTGTTCTGTGGAGTCAACAACAATTCCTAGTGACCCTCAGAACAATGGCTCTGAACTCTGCCCTGTTGAGCCAGCTTTACCATCTCCAATGCACTTGACCTCATTACCACAGTCACTGGATCAACCCGTCTCATCTAGGATCTTCTCTTGCACTGACCTTCTACTCTCCCAAGCACAATGTCCTTCTCAAGGAATGGCCCTTTTTGACAACATGCCCAAAGTATATGAGATGGAGTTTCAAAATCCTTGCCTCCAAAGAATAACCTGCTTTCACCCTCTCCAGGACAGACCTGTTTATTCTCTTTGCAGTCCATGGTATGTCCAATACTCTTCAGCACCACAACTCAAAGGTATTGATTATTCTGTCATCCTTAATCATTGTCCAACTCTCAGATGCATAGCAAGCAAATGAGAGGTACAAGCCTTGGATCAACAACACCTTAGTCTTTAGACTAACATCATTGCTCTTTAGAACTCTGGAAGGATCCTTGACAGCAGATTTTACCAATGCAACTTATCTTTTTATTTCCTGACTGCCAGTGCCAAGGATGTTAATTATGGATCTAAGCAAGATGAAGTTGTTAACAACTCCAATCCTTTCTCCTTCCATCGTGATGCTGCCTATCGAACTGGTAGTGAGAATTTTTCTTTTCTTGATGTTGAGGTGCAATCCATAGCTCAGGCTACAGTCCTTGATAATTTGCAAATATCTCAAGTCCTCCTCAGTAAATCTGTATATCAGGGGCTCTGGAGGTCATCAAGCCCATGGCACTGACATTGAACAGATGTCACTAGTAGATGTATTAGTCACTTTTTTATTCTGTATACTCATAGCCCCAGGAGGACGCACAAGCTGTGCAGGGCCACACAGGTTTGGCACTTAGTGATGAAGTGAACAAGTAGGGCTGTAGGAACCCCGCTTTGTAGTGACAAGAGGGCAGGGAGCCCCTGGTTTCCATGAGGAAGAACATGCTGGAGGCTGGCAGAGAACTGAAGCCTCCTTGGTTCTGAATGACATTTCTTGTCATCATAGAGGATCTTACCCAGGCAGCAGAGGTGAGGGAGCCTACGGTCAAGTTCTTTGAAGCCTTCCTCATTTTACCAGTCAAGGCAACACTCAATGCTGAACTTTCATTTCAGACCTTACAACACACGTGGAAATGGTAACTAAAGGTGTTAAAGGAGTTACACCAGGGCCTAGTGTCCAATCATCTCATCCGTGACCTCCACATTGATGCCTCCAAGAACCAACCATTGATCTTCATCTTCTATTATCTCCCAGCAACGGCATTGGTACCCGTTGATCTTATCCTCCTTGCAAACACTTTTTCACTTGACTTCCGGGCTACCAACCTTCTACTTTCCTCCTACCTCCCTGCTGTCTCCTCCTCCCAGGCCTTCAGTTCCCCCTCTTCTCAGTCAAATTCACTGAGAAAGAAACACTTTCAACTCACAATGACAGTAGCAGAACTGCCCCTCAGGGTCTCCAGGCTGTGAATCGTTACTGTAAAGTACAGCCTAGCACTTTTTTCAAAATTTTTTTATTATTATTAATTTTAATGAAAATTTACAGAAACTTTGGATTTCCATTCATCCATTGTTGCATTTTTCTCCCTGCCACCCCCCACCCAGTAGACTCTTCTCTTTGAAAAGTAAAATTCTTTCATTGTTTTACAATCCCTCCCCCCCCAGGTCCACTCCACTGTGCAGCCTTCATTCTGGACTCCCGTCATGACAAAAATACCTAATCACATATCCCTTTTAAACAGTTTTCTCTCTCATCTGTTTCAATGCAGTATACATTATTGAACCCATCTTTCTCAGGCTCCCCCGCAAACCCGATGTCAGTCCTGTTTTATAACAGTGGCACCGTATAGTATTTTTCCTTTTGTGATTGAGATATTTCACTCAGCATAATGTCCTCCAGGGTCAACCACTTTGAATAAAATTGCGTGAGTTCATTGTTTTTCAATGCAGTATATAGTATTCCATTGTGTGAATATACCACAGCTTCTCTATCCATTCGTTTGTTGATGGGCACTTGGGTTGTTTCCAACTCCTTGCTATTGTGAACAAAGCCCCAGTAAACATGGGTGTGCATATATCTTCTTGGATGTCAATTATGGTCTCTTTTGGGGTATATTCCCAGTAGTGGAATTGCTGGGTCAAATTGTATCTCTATTTGCAACTTTTTGAGAAAGTGCCATACAGTCTTCCACAGTGGTTGCACCATTTTACACTTCCACCAACAGTGAATAAGGGTTCCTGTTTCTCCACAATCTCTCCAGCATTTGTTGCTTGCTATTCTGTTAAATTTTGCTCTTCTGACTGGAGTGAGACGATATCTCATAGTTTTCATTTGCATCTCTCTTAGAGCTAGGGATTTTGAACGTTTCTTAATGTGCTTGTTAGCAATCTGAATGTCTTCTTTGGTGAAGTGTCTTTCATATTCTGTGCCCATTTTTCTATTGGATTGTTTACCTTTATCTTGTTGTGGTGCAGCCTAGCACTTTAACCACTGCACTACTAGAGCTCCTTCTTCACCAACAACCTCTAAATATTAAAGACAATCCCCTACCCCAGGACTCAGATCTGGCACCTGTTCTCTTCTCCATCCACTATCGTTCTTTGGAACTCTCACCAGGCTCATGGCTGATCTCTCCAAAGTCATGTTTCTAGACCACATCTCTCCCTGAAACTCTGAGCTGGATTATTCTATCACTCACCCGTCCCATCTTCTGGGCCTTCCAAACTAGACCTGTCCACACTGAGCCCCTCACCTTCCCTCCCAACAGACCAGCCCTCTTACAGTCCTTTCTTCACACATGTCAACTCCACTCATTTAGTTCTTTGAAGTCATACTAATGACCTCGAGCAAGTTGCTTAACACTTCTGAGCCTCAGTTCTCTCACCTGTAAAATAAGGATAATAGCTTCCACCCCACACAATTATTAAGAGAATTGTTGTTGTTAATATATGGTTGAGTCAGAAGCAACTCATTGCTGACCCACCAGTGAGTTTTCAAAGGCTGTAAATCACATGGGAAAATTCCTTTCTCTACACTTTAATCTATCACATGCAAGCAAAATACTGCCGAAGAACCTTCAAAAATGGCCCAGAACAGTACATAAATAGAGAACTGCCAAAAGTTCAAGCAGAATTGAGAAGAAGCCGTGGCACCAGGCATATCATTACTGATGTCAGATGGATCCTGGCTGAAGGTAAGGAATATCAAAAGAATGTCTATTTGTGCTATATTCACTATGCAAAGTATTCAACTATGTGGATCATAACAAGTTGTGGCTGACATTGAGAGGAATGGGAGTCCCAGAGCACTTGATTGTGCTCATGCAGAATCTCTTTGTAGACCAGGAGGCTATTGTGTGAATGGAGCAGGGGAGCACTGCATGGTTTGGAATTGGGAGGGGAACGTGCCAGGGTTGTATTCTCTATATCTATTCAGTCTTTATGATGAGCAAATTATTCAAGAAGCTGGACTCTATAAGGAGTGTGGCATCAGCACTGGAGGGAGACACATAATAACCTGTGTTATGCAGATAACACAACCTTTCTGGCTGAAAGTGAGGAAGACTTGAAGCACTTCTTGCAGAAGATAAAGGAATACAGCCTTCAGTATGGACTGCATCTTAATGTCATGAAAACAAAGATTCGTATTACTGCATCAATGGCCAGTGTCATGATGGGTGGAGAGGAGATTGAAACTGTCAACAGCTTCATTTTGCTTAGATTCACAATTAACACCCTTAATACCAGCAGTGAGGAAATAAGGAGACACATTGCACTGGGAAAATCTGCAGCTAAGGACTTTTCCAAATTATTGAGGAATAGTGATGTCTGCTTGTAGACTAAGGTGCATCTGATTCAGGCCATGATCTTTCCAATAGCTTGCTTTGCATGTGAAAGCTGGACAATGAATAAGGATGACATAAAAAAAAATTGACAGCTTTGAGCTCTGGTGTTGGAGAAGAGCACTGAACATCCCATGGACGGCCAAGAGAATGAACAGATATTTCTTGGAAAGGGTGCAGCCAGAGTACTGTTCGGAAGCAAGAATGATGAGGCTTTGCCTCACATACTTCGGGCATGTTGCTAGGAGGTGCTAGTCCTTGGAGAAGGACATGATGTTAGGAAGGGTAGAAGGTTGGCGAAGGAGAGGAAGACCTTCAACCAGGTGGATTGGCACGGTGACTGCTGCAATGGGCTCCTGTGTGTCAGGAAGTGTGAGGATGGCGGCGAGGACAGAAGAGGTTTCAGCTCTTTTGTTCATAGGGTCGCTATGAATCATCCTCAACTCGACTGCACCTAACAACAACCCTAACACTTATTTAATTTATATGCTGAGCAAATTATTCTGAGAAGCTGGATTCTTTAAGGAAGAATGTAGCATCAGGATTGGTAGAAGATTCATCAATAACCTTCAGTATTCAGATGATCTTCTGTCTTTGCAATGACCGTTTGTACTCTTCCTGGATGATACCCTTGATATCCTCCCACAACTCATCTGGCCTTCGCTCATTAGTGTTCAAAGCCTCAAAC
>NW_006399752.1:42889700-42896305 GCF_000299155.1 Elephantulus edwardii
ATGAGGTGGATTGATTCAGTGACTGGGATAATCGGGATGGGAGTGTCAGAGACAGTGCGATTGGCACAGGACAGAGCAGAGTTTAGGGCTGTTGTACATAAGGTCGCTATGAGTCACAAGCGACTCGATGGCACATAACAACAACAACAACAACATTCAGATGATACAACCTTGCTTACTGAAAATGAAGAAGACTTGAAACACTTGTTGCAGAAGATCAAACACTGTAGCCTTCAATATGGATTATTGTTGATTGCCTTCAATCGAGCACAACTCGTAGTGACCCTATGAACAAAAGGCCTGAAGCCCCTCTATAACTATCAACATTTATCAAAGTTCGTAGAATTTCTGGAGGCATGTTGTTTAGGAAGTGGATGCCATTCCTGCTTCCAAACCTGTCATAGTATGTTATTGTTATGTGCCATTGAGTTGCCTGTGATATATAGTGACCCTATGTACAGCGGTTCTGAACCCTTCTCTATCCTGAGCCAGTCTCATTAATTCTGACACAGCAACCCCATTGGATAGATAGAGAAAGTAGTAAAGGTTGAAACTGTCATTGACTTCATCTGACTTGGATCCACAATCAATACACTTGGTACCAGCTGTAAAAAAGATCAGGAGATATATTGCACCAGGAAAGTCTGCAATCAGGAACCTTTCCAAATTACTGAGGAACAATGATGTTAGTTTGAGGACTAAAGTGTGTCTGATTCAGACCAGTGGTCTTTTTAATCACCTGCTATGCATCTAAGAGCTGGACAATGAATAAGGAGGACAGAAGATAAATGCATGACTTTGTGTGTGGTGCTGGAGGAGAGGACTGAATATCCCATGGATGGTCAAAAGAACAAACAGGTATGTCTTGGAGAAGGAGCAGAAGGAGTGCTTCTCGGGAGCAAGGCTGGTGAAACTTCATCTCGCATTCTTTGAGCATGTTACTAGGAGAGGCTGTTCCTTGGAGGAGGACATGATGCTTGGAAAGGTGGAAGGAAGGCAGAAAAGAGCAAGACCCTGAACCAGAAGGATTGACACAATAACTGCTGCCTTGAACAACTGTCTTGAAGGTGTCAAAGACTGAGGACGGCACAGGATAGGGCAGCATTCAGATATGTGGTTCACAGCGTTGCTATGAGTCATTGTTGACTTGAGGACACCTAACAACAAAAACAACAAATCACACGGAAGGAGAGTGCCCATCTATCTTCTCTCAGAGCAGCTAGTGGATCTGAACCATGGACCTTTGGGTTGGCAGCACAGCTCCTTACCACTAAGCCACCAGAGCTCCCTATTACTATGATTAAATGAATTAATGTTCATAAAAGACCCAGACCAGAGTCTATAACAAAGTGATATAAATATTTGCTTAAAATGAACATTTTTATTTCTTTTTTTCTTTAGTGGCACCAACAGTCTTTATTGGTGGCTACAGACAGAGAAGGGGACCACGACAGCTCCTGCTTCTGGGCGGTGTTCTGAGTCCTGAAAACAAAGGAGAAGATGTGATCAGCCCCGGGAGAAGCCCCAGATCTGCCCAGTTCTTCAGAGTCCTTTGTCTCAGCGCTTAAAATGAACATATTTTTGATCCTCCCGTTTTCGTAAGACTTCTTGTCTAATCTTTGAGCAAATCCTGTTTGCTGGGCCTACAAAATAGAACCCATCTCCTTCTTAGCACCCGTTTCCACCTTACCACCATGTCTGAACTACCAACATCTTTGTTCTTTGCCTGATTAACAAAGAAAATAAAATATTCACATACACACACACAATCTCAATGATTTTCAGCAAACCTCCAGACTGATGTAACTGTTAGCACAGTCTATTTAAGAACATGGCCAGTGCTCAATAAAATCCCTGTCTGTGGTCACTCCCTGGTCACTCCCCTTCGCAATCCCTCAGCTCAGGCCACCTCTAATCTATTTTCTGTCTGTGGTGTTGCCTTTCGTACAGATGAAACGACACAGTGTGCGCTCTTTCGCGTCTGGTTCTTTTCACTGAGCACGATGATCCTGAGGTCTGTCCACACTGCATTCCCACCCACACTGCTTGTGCCGTTTTATTGCTGAATAATGTTCCACTGTCTGGACTGTGTGTGGTGTTTCTGACTGTCTGTTTTTGTCTTTGTTTTCTGTTGTTTGTGGCGTGAATGACAGTTTCAAAGCAGATTGGTGTTCCACTCAATCATTCATATTTTTGTCTTATAACATTGATCACAGCCTCCACTTTATATCATCACTCCCCCCACTATCTCTCTCGAGGTGCTTGGTTACACTCATGCCTCCCTCCCCCTTCCTTCTTTCTGAGTTTGATTTCTATGCAAAGGGTGCTCTTGTGACCTTGTTCTGTTGCTGGTTCTTAGGCCTGAACACCTTCCTTGTGCCGTGTCATCTTGGAGTACCATCAAGGCAGAATCAACTCATTGCTGACCCGCCAGCAGGTTTTCAGAGTGAGGAGGAGACTGTCCATCTTTCCCCCATGGAACGGCTGCTGGATTTGAACCACATACCCTTGGGCTGGCAGCGCAATTCCTTGCCACTAAGCTGCCAGAGCTCCTTGGTGTGCTAGCTCACCTTAAAGATTTGTCTATTGTTTGGCTGCAAGTTGAGCCATAGGGGTGAGTTCTGTACCAGGTTCAATGGGTGGTTAAGAGCCTCGTCTCAGAGGCTCTGCTGACTTCCTTTACCCCAGTAAGCCTGGCTGTTCTTGTGATTTTTCATTTTGGCCTGCCTTTACTCCCTGCTCTTCCCACGATCCCCGATTGTGGTCTCGTTCAGAGCAGCGAGTGGTGGTAACCAGGAGCCATTCCATTCTGTGGCCAGCGTCATAGAAGCTGAAGTTGTTGAGGTCTTCGGTCTTTGGGGATGATTGTCTCCATATGTCTTTGGTTTTCTTTACCTTTTTAGTCCCAGAAAGAGAGACATCACCTAGACGGTTGCTTGCATTTGAGGACCTCACTCAGTACTCACCATTCTAAGGTGTACACCATCATCCTTGTGCACCATATTGTACCTATTGACCTTGGCCTCCCCAAGACTATGGTCCTAAGGCCCCTCATTTTCTCAAAGTATTGCTTATGGTTAAGATTATTAAATAGTTTTGCTCCCTGAGATGCTATTGTTGTTGTTCTTATGTGCCGTCAAGTTGGAACCGACTCATCACTGACCCTCCAGTGGGCATTCAGAGACTATAAATCTCATCAAAGACGACGGCCCATCTTTCTCCCGGAGAGCAGCCAGTGGAGTCGAACCACTTCCAATGGATTGGCAGCACAACATCTGACTCATTAGGTCCCTAGGGCTCCTTGATGGTGCTATTAAATGCAAGGATGTATTTGCAGCACATAAAAATCTGCATGTAGGAAGTAGCTAAGAGAATATGCCATCCCCTTTTCTTTATGAATCAGGGTGAAGTCTCTCTCAGGGAGGAGAGATAGGGAAGGGCAAAGGACACACTGACAAAGGAGATTATTCAGAACTGGCTTTGACAAACACTGTGGTAAGTGGACAATTAAAACAGACTTTCAAAGGAGGGGAAAAGAGGAATGAACTGGGGAGGAGGGTAGAAAAAATAGAGCAACAATGAATGAATGGAAACCCAAAATCTCTGTAAATGTTCATTAAAATTAATAAAATTTAATTTAAAAAATCTGCATGTAAATTTACCATCTTCCAGACCCGCACATTTGCCTGTATCTATTTGACTTGCTTGTCTGCCTATGTATTTACTTGTAGATTAAGGTTTCTGTTGTGTGTGGTTGTTTTGTTTTTTTTTTAAATCACTGATGTGGAAGAGCAAAGATGTTAGTTTGAAGGCTAAGGTGTGCCTGATTCAGCCCATAGTCTTTTCAAGTACTTGCTTTGCATCTGAGAGCTGGACAATGAATAAAGATGACAGAAGAAGAGTTGATGTCTTTGAGTTGTGGAGAAGATTGCTGCGTATTCCATGGACTGTGAAAAGAACAAATGGGAGAGTCTTGAAAAAGATGCAACAGGAGTCTTCCTTGGAGGCAAGGACGGCAAAGCTTCATCTCTCATACTTTGGACTGCCTTCTCTCCACCCTCCGCTTCTGCTCCCAGGCTTCTTTTCCTCCATGGCACCAGCTCCCCCAAAGATACGTCTCCCTTATTGTTTGTGCATTTTACCTAGAACATAGACTTCCAGAGAAATTCATGGTATTGCTTTGCCAGGGTGCTGACACCAGAATAGAACAATGCCTGGTACACAGTTAACACCTAACCAGTATCCACGTAAGGGGAAGAACAAGGGCCTGCAGACTTCTGTGCCCGGCCCAGGCACAATGCCTTTCTCCACCCGATGGGAGCTGATCTATGGACTTAAGCCAGTCTCCTTATCCAGAGGCACAGGGTCAGTTTGAGTATCCTCTAATTGAGAGAACAGTGTCTTGACCCAGCCCTGGTTCTATTTATCAAGAACTAACACATTGTAAGTACAACCTTTATGCATGGCACAGAGATAGCCAGACAAAGTCCCTGCCCTTTACAATCTAGTCAAGGGGCAGGCCCAAGTAAGGCCACAAACACTGAACACTCTAGAATAAGATGCCTGGATGGTAACTTCAGCGGTTAAGCGGGGTTTGCTTTATAGTCGTAAAGGTGAACACATGTTTAACAAGCTAAGGAGGGAAGTGGCATCTTGTTGGTGGCAGGTGCCACCAAACCTATGTACGTTGTTGCTGTTGTTCTCAGGTCAACTCCAACTCCTAGCGACTCTTTGTACAACAGACCAGTACTTTGCCTGATCCCGTATCATCCTCACAATCTCTACTCTGCTTAAGGCCAATGCTGCAGTCGCTGTTTCCATCGAGCCCCTTGAGAACATTCATTTCCTTCGTCAGTGCCCCGCCATCCCAAGTGCATGGTCCCTTCTAAGAAATGGCTCCTCCAACAACACGTCCACAGACTAGGAGGCAAAGTCTCACAAAGTGTGCTTCTAAGAAGCAGTCAGGTTTAACTTCCTCTAAAACAGATACTTGTTATTTTTAACAGTCAATTTTAGCAATCAATTTCATATTCTTTGGCAGCACCACAATTCAAATGCATCAATTTTTCTTTAGTCTTCCTTCTTTAATTCATTGCTCAATTCTCCTAAGCATATGAAGCAACTGAAAACACTACAGGTTGGGTCAGGCACACCTTACTCTTTAAACTGACATCTTTTCTCTTTGGCATTTTAAAGACATAATGGCAGTATATTAGCTCAATGCAATATAACTTTTAAACTTCTTGACTACTGCTTTTATGGGTGTTAATTGTGGATCCATAATTGAAAGCATCAACAACTCATCTTACTTGGACCCACAATTAACACCCTTGGAACCAGCAGTTAGGGAATCAGGAGACATGTTTCACTGGGAAATCCTTCAGTTATGGACCTTTCCAGATTATTGAGGAGTAAGGATGCCAGTTTGAAGACTAAGGTGTGTGTCTGATTCAGGCCAAGGTCTTTCCAGCCCCTTGTTATGCTTCTGAGAGCTGGACAATGAATAAAGATGACAGAAGAAGAACTTGTGCATTTGAGCTGTGGTGTTGGAGAAGAGTACTGAACATCCCACGTTGTTATGTGCCATCCAGCCACCTGTAATTCACAGTGACCCTGTGTACAACAGCTCTGAAGCCTGCCTTATGCTGAGACAGTTTCACTTACTCTGACACTCCTAACCCCATTCCCCAAGTTCCTGTGTCAATCCATGTCATGCAGGATCTTCCTCTCCTGCACTGTCCCTCCACCCTTCCAAGCTTGATGTCTTTCTTCAAGGGCAGTCCCTCCTGGCTACATACCCAAAGTATGTGAGATGAACTTCAAAATCCTAGCCTCCAAGAAGAAACTTGGTTTCAGTCTCTCTAGACATAACCTGTTTGTTCTTTTGGTGGTCCATGGTATGTTCAAGACTCTTCGCCATCTATCATGGTGCTGCCAATTGGCCCAGTTGTGAGAATCTTTGTCTTCTTGATGTTGAGCTTCAATCCATATTGAAAACTACAGTCCTTGACTTTCTGCAGCAAGCGCTTCAGATCTTCCTTAGTTTCAGCAAGGTTGTGTCATCTGTATATCACAAGTTGTTGATGAGTCCTCCTCCAGTCCTAATGTCACATTTCTCCTCATAAATCCCCACTTCCCAAATTATCTGTTCCACATATAGAATGAAAATATATGAAGATAGGACACATCCTTGACATACTCCTTTCCTGATTTTGAACCATATAGTGTTTTCCCTGCTCTGTTCTGAGGACTGATTTTTGATCTGCTTTTAGGTTTTACATGAGCACAATCAAGTACTCTGGGATTTCCATTTTCCTCAAGGTTAGCCACAATTTGTTGTGATTCATACAGTCAAATGCCTTTGCACAGTCAATGAAACACAGACATTTTTCTGGTATTCTTTGTTTTGGCCGAGATCCACCTAACATTGGCAATAATGACTCCAGTGCCAAGACCTCTTCTAAACCCAGCTTATATTTCTGGTAGTTTTCTGTAGATGTATTGTTCCAATCATTTTTGGATAATCTTCAGCAGGATTTTGCTTGTGTGTGATATTGCTCGATAATTTCTACACTCTATTGGGTCAACCTTTTTTGCAATGGGAA
>NW_006399752.1:42897371-42899195 GCF_000299155.1 Elephantulus edwardii
GGCACAGGACAGGGTTCAGATCTGTTGTTCATAGGGTCACTATGGGTCATATTCAACTCAATAGTACCTAACAACAGCAACAACAAAGTAAAATAAAACCATTGACAACATTAGGCTTTTCTTCTTCTATCATCATGTTGCCTGTTGGTCTAGCTGTGAAGATTTTTGGTTTTTGATGCTGAGGTATAATCCATGCTGAAAATCATTATCTTTGATCTACTTCAGTAAGTGATTCAAGCCTTTTTCACAGAAAGGAAGGTTGTGTCATCTGAATAGTACATGTTGTTAATGGGTCTCCCTCTAATCTTGATACCACATCCTTCGTCAGATTGTCCAGCTTCTCAGATTATATGCTCAGAGTACAGACTGATTAGTCATAGAGAAAGGTTATATGTCTGGTGCCTACCTTTCCTGATTTAAAACCATGTATACCACTTGGCCTAGTCAAATGACTGCTTCTCTCGTGTACAGGTAACACGTGGGAACAATTAAGTGCTCTGCTATTCCCATTCTTCTACATTTATAATACATCATGATCCACACAATCAAAGCCAGTGTGTGGTCAATAAAATGCACATAAACGTCTTTCTGGTGTTCTCTATTCTCTATCAAGATCTAGCTGACATCATCAGTGATATCCCTTGCTCTACAGTGTTTTCTGAATCCAGCTTAAACTTTCAGAAGTTCCAGATCTTTATAGCATTCTGTTTTTATATGTCGTCGAGTCACCTGAGACTCATAGAGACCCTGGGTATAACAGCTCTTAACCCTGCCCTGTCCTGAGCCATTCTCACTGCTTCTGACCACCTGCTCCCTTTGTCCAGTTAGTGTCAAACCATCTTAACCAGCATCTTCCTTTCCTGCACTGTCCCTCCACTACTCCAAGTATGATCCTTCTCTGTGTACCCAAATTATGTGAGATGGCGCTTCAAAATTGTTGCCTCCAAGGAGACACTTGGTTTCATCATCTCCAAGACAAACTTGTTTGTTCTCTTGGCAGTGCATGATATGGTTAAGACTCTTTTCCAGCACTACAATGCAAAAGCATTGATTCTTCTTCTGTCATACTTAGTCATTGTCCAGCTCTCTGATGCATAACAAGTAACTGCAAAGACCATGGCCTGGATCAGGCACACCTTAGTCTCTAGACTGACATTGTTACTCTTGAGCACTGTAGAGAGGTCCCTGACAGCAGACTTCCCCAGTGCAATTAGTTTTTTTAATTTCCTGACTGCTGGTGCCAAGAGGGTTGATTGTGGAGCTGAACAAGATGAAATTTTTAACAATCTCAATCTCTTCTCCATCTGTCTTGATGCTGTCAATTGGTCCCACGGTGAGAATCTTGTTCTCTTGATGTTGAGTGTCAATCCATATTGAAAACTAGGATTTCAAAACATAATCTTCAGCAAGATTTTACTTATGTTGTTGTTGTTGTTGTTAGGTGCAGTCGAGTGTGACTCATAGCAACCCTATGAACAACAGATCTGAACCCTGTTCTATCCTGTGCCTCCTCACAATTTCCAATATCCCTTTGTTTTTTAGATCTCATATATTTATTGAAAACGTGGGTGCATAATAACAAAGCACGTTCCATGGACAGTGATGAGATTGTGACATGATCTTAACCTGATATGACCAGTCAACTTGACATAGTGCGATGCTAACGAATGGAGGTTCATTATATGTGCTGCCATCATGTGTGCGACCCCTTAGAGACCCAGCTTGGTTCTTCTCCAGTGTCTTCTCTTGGAGTTGTACCTGATTTTATTGCCAGTTTTCATTCTAATCTACTGAGGAATGGTCCAGTTCTGCTTTTTTTTTAAA
>NW_006399752.1:42899570-42900899 GCF_000299155.1 Elephantulus edwardii
CCCATTGCTGCAGTTACTGTGTCAATCAGTCTGGTTGAAGGTCTTCCTCTCCTTCACCACCTCTCCACCTACCGAAGCATGATGTCTCTTTCTGAGGAACAGCCTCTCCTAGCATCATGCCCAAGTATGCAAGCTTCATCATCTTTGCCTCCAATGATTACTCTGGCTGAACCTTCTTTAAGGCATGTCTGTTTGTTCTTTTGGTGGTCCATGCGATCTTTGGCACTCTTCCACAACACCACAGCTCAAAGGCATCAATTCTTCTGTCATTTTTAGTCATTGTCCAGCTCTCAGATGCATCACAAGTGACTGAAAAGATCATGGCCTGAATCAGGTGCACTTAAATTCTATTATGTACTCTCCAGACTCATTTCTGTCACTAATACTTTCCAACTACCAGTTCTTTGTTTCCAACTTGCGCATTTCAATTACCAATTATGATTAAAGCCTATTAGTTACATCTTCAATCAACTTTAGACTGTAGAAGTTGGCAGAAACCCTCAATTTCCTCATCTTTAGCTTTAGTGTTTGGTTCATATATTTGAATAATAGTGATTTTGGGTTGCTATGAGTCCTATTCAATGGGAGAAACGCGGGCAATCAACTCTAGTGTGATTTATTTCTCTGAAAACTCACTGGAGTGTCAGCTATGAGTGTTCCCTTGCTCTAGTTGGGTAACGGCATCTTGGTCCAAGTATATATTTCACATGAGCACAGTTAAGTGTTCAAGGCTTCTCATATTTCTCAATCTTAGCCATAGCTTGTTATGATCCATACAAGCATAGTTCTTCCCCATGTAGGAGGCAGGAAGTCTGAATTCAGAGTGCTGGCTCCAGGGGAAAGATTCCTCTTAATGCTCCCTACTTCTAGAAGGTTCTCAGCACAGAAACTCTGGGTCCAATAGGACATCTGCTCCCAACTCCTCTTTCTTGGTGGTAATAAGTTCCTCTGAGCTCTGCTCTAGTTGTTTAGTCTCTTTCGTGTCTCAAAGAAACTGACTGAAGATGTAATCTAATTCCATAAATTACACTTTGTCTATTTAATGTAACTTCCACTGATCCTGCCTCATTAACAACACATAGGATAATTACAGCAGATCACAAAGTGTAACTGAGGAGGACCTGAAATGCTTGCTGCAGAGGGTCAAGGACTGCGGCCTTCAGTATGGATTGAAGCTCAATGTTAAGAAGACAAAGATTCTTACCATTGGACCAATTGGCAGCATCAGGGTGGATGGTGAAGAGATTGAGATTGTTAACAACTTTAGTCTGCTTGGCTCCACGGTCAACACTCTTGGCACCAGTAGCCAGGAAATCAAAAAACATATTG
>NW_006399752.1:42902906-42918512 GCF_000299155.1 Elephantulus edwardii
CTCTCACACACACACACACCCCCCAAGCAGGTCAGACAGGCTTAGCAGTAATGGCCACCTGAAAGGAAGGTTCAAAGAGTGCATGACTTTAAGGTCAAACTCAAGGTTAATGAGACAAAATAATGTCACTGATGCTGACAGCAGACTCCCTTCCGCAGAGGTCTCCACCAGCCCCACCTCTGGTCTTTCTTTGTGTCTCAAGACATTCGCTCTTTCATTCCTTCCTCAGCTGAAGGGGAGCTCTTCCATTCCATTGTCCCTGGTGAGTGAACGCCCCATACACTCATTCTTCTGACTGAAAGATGTTCCTAGTCAAAGAGCCAGCCCTGCTGATGCCCCCGCGGGGTGATTGGTGGATTCCAACAGCCAGTCTTTGGTTAATTGGAATCTATCCGCCGCTCTGCGGAAGAAAGATGTGACAATCTTTGTCCTTAAACATTTCCACAGCCTTGGGACAGTTCTCCTCTGTCCTAGGGGGTGGACCAAGGTCAGAATTGGCTGGACGACAGTGGGTTTGGGTCTTAGTTAACAGGAAAAGTCACTGTGAGGTCAGCATCGTAAGTATATTTTTTTGAATTTGTGTGTGTGTGTGTGTTTGTGTGTGTGTGTGTGTGTGTGTGTGTGATTGGTAAAGGTCTACTTTTAAGTTAACCAGGATCACCAGCACATTCCAGAAACTTCTCATGGAGCCCCTAAAACATGGAAACACCCCCAAGGAAACCCAAGCATGCAGCCGGGAGGAAGATAAATACACAACCTCAGGAGACACATGTTCCAACCCCGCCAAAACTCAGAAACACCTGCAATTAAGCCCAACCCCTAATTAGTCTGTTCAAAGGCATCTTGGCTCAGTTCCATCCCCCCCCCCAGTCTGAGGGAATCACCCCTGTGGTGCTGGGGGCAGCAGAAGGACAGCTGACCTTCAAGGTCAGTGTCTCCTATATATGAAGCAATAGTGGAAAGAATGAAAAAATCCCAGACTGAGTGACACATCAAAAAAAATAACGATCTTGTTATTTAAAGTGGAGAAACAACCATCTTGTTATTTAAAGTGGAGCTGCCCGGAGAATCCTGCAGAAGAAGCACGGTGACATTCCCGTTAGCCGCGGGAGGACCCAGCGTGATGGATGCGCCAGCCAATGCCGGGCGATCGGCAGTGATTGATGGAGCATCTGCTCCAACGTTGCCAGATGCACCTCGGAGAGCGTGCCTGCATCTCCGCAAGTGAGAAAGGCGTGTTCAAATCATGTCAGCCGGATGAAATGATCACCCTTCTGAGCGTGTACAAATCAACCCGCTGATACCCAGGCAACGTGTGACGGGGAGGGTGTGGGTGCAGACATGTCTCTGTGTCATCACATTGGAGGGTCCTTCAAGCTGGAGAGTATGAGATTGAGGTCACGGTTGAGCCCCCCACCCCTTGAGTCCAGGTGGCTCTGCTTCCTTTTACACACACAGCGCTCAGCCAGCCGTGACCTTTTGTCCTGGGTGCTACTGATGTGTCACTGGTCTCAAGGAGAAGCTTGGAAGGGGCTGTGTGGTATCAGAAGGTCGCCTGGCTAGCTGCTTCCCTCACCATCAAGCTTCCGGAAATTGCACAGGAGGAGACTGGCCATCAGAGAAGCTGGTGGATTCAAACAGCCTACCTTCAGGTTGGCAGGGCAGCTCTTTACCCCTGAGCCAGCAATGCTCCCTTCTACACTTCCTAGCCCTTTCCTCACTCCTCAGTCACTACTCACTCTCCATGCCACTCAAATAAGGAAGAGGGTCACTGATAACACACCGCACATGCCTCTTGCACAATGCACCCCTCAGGGCACAGACCTGAACCCTTCTACTCGGCCATCTTGACATCTCATGACTGAGCATTCTCCCACTTCTCCAACTCCTCGGCTAGTTTGATCTCAGTCCCCCTCCCCACCTTCCCTCTGCTACTAAGTTTTATTTCTTCAGAGACTCTGACTTGACTCATCCTCTTACTTGAACCCAGAAACTCAAGCATCACTGATCAGTCTATGAAGACCAACTGGGGAAGTTTCCCTCGGAGAATGTAGGGAGCTCTGGGTCCTGCAGCACACCCCAGAGCTGCCTCCCTCACATGCATAGACCTTCAGTCACAGACACCACCACTCAGCATCTCCTGTGCCTAACTCATTCCTTCCAATCCCCTTCACGAACGTTGCCACCTCGGCCTCAGTGTCCACATGAAATCCGTGGGGTCCTTAGTGTCCCCACCTCCGTCAACCATCCATACCCAGCCAGCGGTAAGCCCACGGCCAGTAATCCTACCTTCTATACCTCTCACGAGCAGATCTCAGCTGTCCTGCATCAATACCTCACGTCTGGCCCCCTCACTGATGATAGGACAGTGGAAGTTTCCTCTTGAATGGCTTGCCTCGCTCTGCCCTCTCATTTCTCTGTAATCCAGGCTCCCCATCTCCGTTAGAAAAGTGTTCCACAACACAGATAGTATCACGTCCTGTTCTATCTTCTCTCTCAGTGGTTTCCCCCCTAACTGTGTAGCACAAATGTAGTCCTTTCCAGGGATTGAAGCTCTCCTCTTCCCTGACTTTCCAGCCCTGCCTCCCTCCACGACCTCTCCCAAAGCAAACACCAAACCCATTTAACCATCCAGTTGACTCCAAGCTCATAGTGACCCTGCACTGGCTGCCTGAGCCTGTAAATCTTTAAGGGGACGAGACATCACATCCTTCTCCCTTAGAGCCACTGGTATATTAGAAACTTTGACTTTGTGATTACCAGCCTCATATATCACATTCTCCCCCTCACTACAAAACCTCAGATTCATTGCCTTCAGTTTGGACCCAACCATAGTTGACCCTCCAGTGGGGTTTCTAGGGTTGTAAACACGTGAGAGGAAACTGCTCGTCTTTCTTCCATGGGGCTGCTGGGGGGATTAGAACCACTGGAGAGGGGTCATCTCTAGGTTAGCAGCACAGCTTCCTACAGCTTATGCTTCCAGAGTTCCTTGTATCCACTCCAATTCCAGTCATACAAACCTGCAGGTTGGGAGATATGTTTACATACTCTCTGTCCCTTGCCTTTGCACATTCCATTCCCTCTGCCTAGAAGGCTTCCTTTGCTCTTCTGATTGAAGGATGTCCGGTATCTCTTCATCCCTCCAAGCTTTCCTTCCTTGGTGAAGCCTCTAACTTTGATCCCTAGAAGCAGAGCTTGAGGCAAGGATTCTTGTTCAAGTGATTGGCTGGGGAGTGGTCTTAGAAGGAGGGGTGTGAGGGAGCAGGAGAGGGAGGAGTGCAGATGAATAAGAGTGTGGACTCAGTTGAGGATGACCTCAAGTCGTAGCGTATGAGAAGCTCTGGATCACCTTAACCCAGTTAGCTCTCCCCCTCACAGAGAGCTGAGCCCAAGGAGGTGATTCTTGCAGCCCATTTCAGTCATGGGAAATGGTCTGAGAGTTGACCATGGAAGGTAACCTCCCAGGTAAGGCAGCTCCTTGACAGAGTTGACTCTCCAAAGAGAGTGAGTACAAGGTATTAGCAGCTCCCTCTTGCAGCAGCTTGGTGGTCATGCCTGTCCATCTCCCATCTCTTAGAGAAGAACTGCGCTAGTGGATACTGAAGCGAAGGGTGACTGAGAAGGTTGAACATCTGTTAGACACAGAAGAATATCAGTCATTGGAAAATATACGCCATAGCTCATGATTTCATACAATCGGCAGCTTCCTCAGGACGCACAGCCAGCAATGTGATAAAGTGGACCTGAGCTCTAGGCCCAGCCCTAGAAAAATAGCAACTGCGTGACTGGGGGCAAGTGACTGGTCCTCTTGAACACCATTTCCCAACTTTCCCTTTAAAACCAAGGGGTGGAAGGAGATCTGGACTCTCTTGCGGTCCAAGGACACCTTTGCAGTTTGGAGAATCATTAATACCTTCTTAGGGGAAAATGTGCTCAAATGCATAAAATAAAATCAGATTTATAAGGGAAACCAATCATATTGTCATATCATTATCAAGATAGTGAAAAAGAGCAAACTTGTTATAGTAATGTATTTGCTTTTCAATAAAGGCAACAAAGAACAAGGCCAGCAGTAATATAACAACTGAATTTAAAAGCAGTTTTGCATGTAAACAGAATTTCAAGTTGCAAGCAACAACTATAATTTGATGTAAAAATATCTGTGCTTTCTACCGGCGAACTGTCTTAGGTTTCTCTAGAGAAACAGGCCCAGTGATATTGCAAGGCACGTTGAGTCCGCTCCAACTGACAGCGACCTTATGGACGACAGAATGAAGCCCTACCCCGTTTATGGCATCCTCACAATCTCCAGTGTGTTTAAGACCATCACTGCAGTCACTGTGTCAATCCAGCTCACTGGACATCTTCCTCTCTTTCACCAACCTCTTCTTTTCCAAGCATGATACTCTTTTCCAAGGGTTGATCCCTCCTGACTACATGCCCAGAGTAGGTGAGGCCAAGTCTCACCGTGCTTGCCTCGAAGGCAAGCTTGAGCTACATACACCTCCTCCACGACAGAATTGCTTGCTTGTTTGACTGTCCACGGCATTTTCAATATTCTTCATCAGCACCACGATTGCAAGACACCAATTCTTCTTTGGTCTTTGTCCAACTTTCACAAGCATATGAAGCAATTAAAAATAACATGACTAAAAAAATTTTTAAAAAATGACTATGCACACCCATGTTTATTGCGACTTTGTTCACAATAGCAAGGAGTTGGAAACAACCTAAGTGCCCATCAACAAACGAATGGATAGAGAAGCTGTGGTATATTCACACAATGGAACACTACACTGCATTGAAAAACAATGAATTCATGCAATATTATTCATCATGCATGATCCTGGAGGACATTATGCTGAGTGAAATATCTCAGTCACAAAAGGATAAATACTGCATGATGCCACTGTTGTAAAACAGGACCGACCTTAAGGTTGGGGGGAGACTGAGAAAGATGGGTTCAATAATGTATACTGCACTGAAACAGATGAGGGAGAAAACTGTTTAAAAGGGATATTTGACTAGGTATTTTTGTCTTGACAGGAGTCTAGAGCAAAGGCTACATGGTGGAGTGGACCTGGGGGAGGGATTTTAAAACAAGGATAGAAATTTTCTTTTACTTTTACAAGAGGGTAGTGTACTAAGGGGAAGGATTGGGAGGTGAGAACAGTGTAACAATGAATGAATGGAAATCCAAAGTCTCTGTAAATTTTTACTGAAATTAATAATAGGTTAAAAAAATATAAAAAATATACCATGACTTGGGTCAGGCCCACCTTGGTCTTTAAACTACCTAGAGAGATAGAGACAGAGTTCTGGTGGCTTAGTGGTAAGGACTTGAGCTGCCGAAGCAAAGGTATGTGGTTTGAATCCACTGGTTGCTTCACAAAAGAAGGATGGACAATCTCCTCCCCTACAGTTTCCTGTCTCTGAAAATCTGCTGGAGTCTGACTCCATGATACACAACAATGACAATATATATTTAGAGAGAGACAGAAAGAGGTTGATATACTTAAAAAAATGGCTCATATGATTGTAGGTGCAAGATCTACACTTCAGTTAACAGGCTGGAGACCTCTTGCATTCCAAAATCTACAGGTACGGTGACAGAGTAACTTGTAGAAAGCTCAGAGGTCTAGTGGCAGCCTGGAGACACAGCACACTCTAAGGAGACCTCCTTTTTTGCACTTGAGGAATGAATAAGTGTTTTTGATCCATCCACATGGAAGGTAATATGCTTTACTGATTTAGTTACATGTAATTAGCTCATAACAGCATCTGGATCAAACAATGGCCAAAATAAGTTGACATGTAAAATTACCCACCACAGCAACAATGTGACGGGTGCTGCTAATATTAATCTCGTTTGATGTCCACATTCATCATCTAGCAAGATAACTCTGCATTTTGGTTAGAGGTTAGTGAAACAACCATGTCTTTGTCTATTTCTACCCTCCTGAATTTGACCTATGAGTTTCCCATCTGTAGACCCTAGGGTTAAAGTCCAAGGTTAGGAATCTCTGAACAGGACAATATGTAGATCCCTCTGACTCTGTCCATGCTGACTACACCCCTCTGTGCCAGAAAGAGCTCTGTAGATGGACAGGGAAGGGTATGTGTTCTTGGCCACTGTAGAACAAGCCAAAAGGATAAGTAGACCAACTACTACCAATCCCTTCATCAACAGTGACCAGTGGCTGACCGGGGTGGGCTGAGGAGAGTTTTGTTTTCTCCACCTTTGATTGGAGCCCCTGAGAGACCTCAAGGGCAGCCCCTGCCTATACAGCCCAGTGTGTCCATAGAAATGTTTAGCCTGGAGGGCTTCATGGTTTTGATCCTGGGTTGGTTACCTACCTACAGAAGTGCAATGGTTGAGGACTGAATCCTCCCGTCAGTTTCTGATGAAAAGCTTGATTTCCCCAAATTCTTATGGAGCTCTAAGGCACGCTGTGAGAAAGTGTGGTGACTTTTCCAATCCTAGGAAGGCTATGGGGACAATGAGGCAGTCAAGGGACAATTTGTGTGGATGGTGAGGTCCTAGGGTTCCAGCGAAGGAACAGGAGAGTGAGAGAGTGGAGGAGGAAGGGAGGGAGTAAAGGGAAGAGACAGAGGAGTGGAGGACGAGGGAGGCATTGGAGGAGAAGAGAGAGATGAAGCAAAGAGAAGAGGGTGAGAGACAATAAGATAGCGAGATGCAGGAGACACAAGAAAGATGGAGGAAGAAAAACAAGAAAGGAAAGAGAGAAGGAGCTCTCTCCATCTTCATGGGAGTCTTCCTCAGGCTCCTTTACCTCTCCAAGTATTGCCAGGGCCTCATGAGAAGAACTAGGAGAAGGTTACAGATGGGACTTCTTCACCCTCCCTTCGAGTTAGAGGTGCCCAGGGGTTGGTCTCCCAGTTTGTGACTAATGATTGTATTTCTGGCCTAGCCCCCAGTTACTAATGCAGGGAAGATGAGGGGCAGGGGTCTACCTCGCAGCCTGGTCTATAGCTTCCTTGAAGGACATTACCTTCACACGCACAAAGAGTCTGCTTAACCACAGAACGGGCCCGGCCGATCTTCCTCCCTGGAGCCTGAGTCCTCCACCTTCTCATGGAAAATCATTGACACGGTTTATTTTCTTGATGCCAGTTTGTTTTTCAGTCTGGTCGGCCCTGATATAATGCTTAATACTCCCCCGGGGAGCAGGGTGAAGCTGCTGCAGTCTCTGAGGTAAATATCTAATTAAGATACTTCTGAATAGTGTATTATTTACTTGGGAGAATGTAGCTTGGGTCAGCGTGCAATTAGGAAGGTTATTATTTTCTCAAGAGAGGGAGGTGGTTCCGGCAGACCCTGTGCTTAAATGTGTCGTCAGGTGCTGCTTACAAGCGTTTGGGATACCAGGCAGACACCCTTCATTTATTTTAAGAAACTTAACCTATTACAATGCTCACATAGCTAAGACTCCGGGATGAGGGGAGATGGGTTCTGAGTCGAAATATGTGGTTAGGGAAACAAACCATACTCTGGGTCACTATTCAACTAAGTAAGAAAACATCTCGTTGATGACTTAGGGCCAAACAGGCTCCATACCTAGACCAAGAAGTTGTTTTCCAAGCATATCAAGGGTACACTGTATGGTTTAAAATCAGAAAGAGTGTATGTTAGGGATGTAGCCTTTCTCCACACTTATTCAATCTGTGTGCTGAACAAATAAGTCATGAAGCCGGATTCCACAAAGAAGAATGTGGCATCAGGATGGGAGGAAGACTCATCAACAACCTGCATTATGCGGATGACACAACCTTGCTTGCTAAACGTAAGGAGAGAAGCACTTGCTGCAGAAAATCAAAGACTACAGCCTTCAATATGATTCACATTTCAACATCAAGAAAACAAAGATCTTTACTACTATACCTATAGGTAATATCATGCTAGGTGAAGAAAGCAGGGAAACGCTCAATGATTTCATCTTACTTGGATTCACAATCAGTACCTTTGTACCAGCAGTCAGGAGATAAGGAGATGTATTGTTGCAGGCAAGGCCACTGTCAGGGACTTCCCCAAAATACTGTAGAGCATCCGTGTCAGTTTGAAGACTAAGATGCACCTCTTCAGACCTAGATCTTTTCAATCATCACTCTTGATATGCATCGGAAAGTTGGACAATGACTAAGGATGACAGAATGATTAATTCCTTTGATTTGTAGTGTTGGAAAAGAATACTGAATATTCCATGGACTATCAAAAGAACAAACAGATATATATTGGAAAAGGTGCAGCCAGACTGCTCCTTGGAGACAAAAATGATAAAGCTTTGTCTCACCTACTTTAGGCATGTTGCTAGGAGAGTCTATTCCTTGGAGAGGGACGTCATGCTTGAAAAGGTGGAGGGTCAGCAAAAGAAAGGAAGATCTCTAATGAGATGGACTGACACGGTGACCGCAGCAATGGGTTCAAGTGTATCAGAGATGATGAGGATGGCACAGGATGGGACAGGGTTCAAATCTGTTATTCATAGTGTCACTATGAATTATAGTGCCCTGAACAGTAACAACAGGCCCTCTGGTTCAACCAACCATCTATTCTATGGTGGGCAAAGTGCTGTTCATCTAAGATTTCATTTAACCCTCAGCACTCCCCTGTAAGGAACTGTTCTTACTTTATAGATTAGGAAATTAGTTCAAAGAAGAATCAAGCTTGAAGTCACAAAGCTAATGAGTAGCAAAATCACCTCCCCAAGGGGTCATCAGTAAAACTGGATTCTACATAAGAGAGCTGTAAGGGAGACTTTCTCTAAGAAGTGTACCTAGTGAAGTCCAAGGTCAAGAGGAGGCAAAAACAAAGACACCAAAGGAACATGAACTTCTAATACCTAAAGCTACAGTAAGCATTAAACACGGCCCTACTAGTTTGATTAATAAAAATCCTCAC
The DNA here is from genome assembly GCF_000299155.1 of Elephantulus edwardii. Classification (NCBI taxonomy): domain Eukaryota; kingdom Metazoa; phylum Chordata; class Mammalia; order Macroscelidea; family Macroscelididae; genus Elephantulus; species Elephantulus edwardii. Next base: position 42,911,827 of record NW_006399752.1, read on the forward strand.
ACTAATGACCCGTTCACCTCAGTTCCTACTATTACCTCTTAATACAACATGCTTTCCTTTCAATACAAATTGCAAAGCATGCCAAAAGTCCTGATTCTTTCTGCGTTTCAGTTTGGGAAGTTTTTATTGAACAAATTCACTTATGGATTCCTGAAAAATACTGATGCAAAAAGAAAAGATCTAAGAAACGGAAAAAGGTATTCCATGTTCATGGATCAGAGGAATCAATACAGTTAAGGTGTCAACCGTTGTCAACTTGGTACAGATTGAACACAATCCCAGTAAAAGCTTAACAATTTATTTTCTAGATTTTTGACAAAGTGATACTAAAATGTTCATGCAAAGATGAAACCCTTGGAATAATCAACTGAAGAAGAATGCTGATAACCTGAGAAGATGCTTTCCGTCAGATTATAAAACTTAACTAGACAGCTGCAGGAATCCAGATGGCATGATGTGGTTCACACACCATCTTGATCAATGGAACAGAAGTTGTTATTGTTAGATGCCTTTAAGTTTGTTGCCTACAACTCACAGTGACCTTATGGTTTACAGATCTAAACTTGACCCTGTTCTTTGCTGCCTTCACAAACTCCACCATACTCTTGCCCTGTGCTGCAATCAGTGTGAATCCATTTTACTGAGGGTCTTCCTCTCTTTGCCTCACCATCCACTTTTCCTAGCATGACGTCTTCTTCCAAGGTTTGGTTCCACCTGACAACAAGCCCAAAGTACGTGATATGAAGTTCCACCATTCTTGCATCTAAGGAGCGTCCTTATTGAACCTCCTTCCTCCAAGACAGCTGTGTTTGTTCTTCTGGCAATCCATAGCACATTCAGTACGCTTTTCCAATACCACAATTCAAAGGCATCATCAATTCTTCTTTTGTAATCTTTATTCAACGTTCAACTTTCAGATGAATAAGAAGCAACTGTAAATCTCATAGCTTGGTTCAGGTACACCTTGGTCTTTAAATGGACATCCTTGCTCTTTCACACTTTGGAAAGATCCCAGGTAGCTGGTTTCCCCTGTACAACATGCCTTTGGATTTCTTCTTTTTTTTATATATTTCCTCTGTCTTTATTTATCAAATATGGCAGCTTCCATGGATGCAGCACTAAACAAGGCATTGATTGGTTGGTGGCAGAACTGTTGTCACATGAAATGACCTACTTCATCGGGCTCCTTCCCAAGGCTTCAATCCTAAATCATAATCCTTTAACACAGAAAGTGCTCTACTGATAAAAGTATCTAAAAGAGAGAGAGAGAGAAAAGGCTATAAAATCTATTTCCTGCCCCAAATAATGCTGAGAGCCTCACTCATTTCCGCATCCTGTCAGCACCAGGAATATAGTGGAAACAATTTTGTGAGCTACAATATTATTGTTTGATACTAACTCTCATACTAAAAGCTGCAATGAATCCGTTTCAATTGCTTTCCCTCCTTTTATGACCACCTAGACCAGTGTTAGGATCTGATGGGAAAGGGATCTGGAGGCTAGCCTTTGGATTTCTTGACTGCTACTACCATGGGTGTTGATTGTGGATCCAAATAAAATGAAATCTTTGACAAGTTCAATCTTTTCCCCATCTCTCATGATGCTGTCTGTTGGTCCAATGATGAGGATTTTTGTTTTCCTGATTTTTAATTATAATTCATATTGAAGACTGTAGTAGTTGATTTTCTTCAATAAGTGCTTTAAGTCTTCTTCACATTCTGTAAGCAAGGTTGTGTCATCTGCATAATACAAATTTTTGATAAATCATCCTTCAATTGTAATACCACATTTCTTTTTCATAAAGTCCAGTTTCTCAAATGATTTGCTCAGCATGCAGACTGAAGAGGTATAAGAAAAGGACAGCTCTTACACACACCTTTCCTGATTTTCAACCATGCTGTGTTATTTTGTTCTGTTTGGACAACAGCTTATTGGTCTGGGGCAAGGTTTCTTAGGAGTATGAATACGTGTAATGGAATTCCCATTCTTCTCCATGTTAGCCATAATTCAGAACAGAAGAGATCCCTTACAACATACCAAATAAGTTACAATTATTTTTACAAAGGTACAAAGGCGATTCAATATAGAAAGTATAGTCTTTTCAACAAATAGTGTGAAAATAATCGGATATTCTTTTTTAAAAAAATAATTGGATATTCTTATGAGGAAAAAGACTAATCTAGGCATTCAACTTATACCTAAATAAAAAGTCAACTCAAAATGAATCATAGACATAAATGTGAACCTACTGAACTTACAGAAAACACGGGAGAAAAATACATGTGGTCTTTAGATACATTAAAAAAAATGATCTAAGAAAGGAATAACTGATAATTGGATAAGTAGGTTGAATGCTAGTCTTCCCCAAAATGACCATGTCCAAACCCTGGAGCCTGTAAATATTCCCTTATTTAGAAAAAAGCTCTTTGTAGGATGTAATTAAGATCATGAGATGAGGTCATCCTAGGTTATAATGTGTGCAATTCAGGATACCAAAAGTCCAGGATAACAAAAGGAAGGTAGAGAAGGGACCTTCCAGCTCAAGGTAGCTAGATCCACTCTGGAACTACAGGGAAGAAAACCAAAGAGTGCTCCTTGGAGAGCCTAAGGGACTAAATGTCCTTGCCGTGGACACCTATGAGCCGTGGAGGGGCCACAAACCACAGCACTCGGGCACCTCACGTGGACCGAGTCTGGCACTGCCCCCTCCATCACCATCCCCTCAAGCAACTCATTTGATCTTCTGTGTCTCAGTTACATGTTACATGTAATGGACAGAAAGAAGACTGGGGAAATGGACAGAAGAAGACTGGCTTCTCAGGGCTATTCTGAGTGTTTAAACAACTATACACACCCATGTTTACTGTGGCTTTGTTCACAATAGCAAGGAGTTGGAAAAAACCTAAGTGTCCATCAACAAACAAATGGATAGAGAAGCTGTGGTTATGTTCACACAATGGAATACTACGCTGCATTGAAAAACAAGGAACTCATGCAATATTATTCAAAATGGGTGATCCTGGAGGATATTACACTGAGTGAAGTATCTCAGCCACAAAAGGACAAATACTGCATAGTTCCACTGTTGTAAAACAGGACTGACATCCGGATTAGGGGGAGACTGAGAAAGATGGGTTCAAGAATATATACTGCATTGAAAGAGATGAGGGCGAAAACTGTTTAAAAGGGATATGTGAGTATTTTTGTCATGACAGGAGTCCAGAGGAAAGGTTGCATAGTGGAGTGGACCTGGAGGAGGGTTTATAAAACAATGAAATAATTTTTATTTTTCCAAAAAGGTAGTGTACAAGGGGGGGAGGGTTGGGAGGGGAGAAAAGTGCAACAATGAATGAATGGAAACGCAAAGTCTCTTTAAATTTTCATTGAAATTAATAATAAATTTTTTTTTAAAAACCACACACAACTACAGTGACAACTGCCAGCCGTTCAGTTGGTTCCAGCTCATGGGGACCGTTCACTGGGTGTTGGAGGCTGTTCATCTTTAAAGGAGGAGACTGGGCATCTGTCAGCTGGGAGCAGCTTGCGGATTCCAACTGCCATCCTTTCAGCCAGCAGCCTAACACCCTATACCACCAAGGCTCCTTAAGTATTAAAAGCAGCAGCCTCTAAATAACCTACCTGACACACAAAGGCTTGATAATGAGTCACACTACCAACCCGAAGGCAGGAAGTTTGAATCCACCAGCAGCTCCAAAGGGGAAAGGGAGCAATCTCCTCCTTGTGTTTACAGCCTCTGGAAACGTGCTGAAGGCTCAGCTTCCCTCTGGAAAGTATACAACAACTACAAGAACATTATCATTTTAAAGGCCTTTCCTGAGTCTGGCTTTCCCCTCAGACCAGGCTTGTGATGATCTTGCAGGAACACGTCTCCTTGCCTGCCCTAACCACAGCTCTCTTATCAGAACCTGTAGGTACAATCAAAGGACAGCTCACATGACCCTGCCCCTGACCCCTCCCTGGCCTGGCCTGACCACACTGACTGGACTCGGACTCAAGTTGGGTCACGTCTCCCTTGTTAATCTCCCTGAAAAGACTAGTTATTACAGTCGGTAAGAATGTGCTGAACTTGGAGTCTCCCAGACTCAAAGCTTGAGTTGACTACTTGTTGGGAAGTCAAAAGTGACCTGGATCAAAGTTGTGAAGGGGTAGGGATGAGAATCTGGATTGCAGAGAGAGTGAAGTGGGGCTGTGCTCATAGAGGAACAGAGGGAAGGGGAAAGAAAAAGATGGCAGCAGTTCCTGTGAGATCCAGCTGGGCTTCCGGAACTTTCATTCTCTCCCCTTATCTATTTGATCCCTCAGGAGACTAAGGTGTCTCTCTGGAGACTAAAGTGCATCTGATACAGGCCATAGTCTTTGCAATCACTTATTATGCATCTGAGAGTTGGACAATGACTAAGGAGGATAGAAGGAGAATTGATGCCTTTGACCTGTGGTGCTGGAGAAGAGTATTGAGAATACCATGTACTACTAGGAAAACAAACAGATTTGTCCTGGAAAGGGTTAAACCGGGTGGCTCCTTGGAGGCAAGGATTCTGAGGCTCCATCTAACATACTTTGGACATGTTGTAAGGAGGGACCGGTCCTTGGAGAGGGACATCATGCTTGGGAGGGTGGAGGGACAGCGCAGGAGGGGAAGACACTCTATGAGGTGGATTGATTCAGTGACTGGGGTAATTGGGATGGGTGTGTCAGAGACAGTGTGATTGGCACAGGATAGAGCAGGGTTTAGGGCTGTTGTGCATAGGGTCGCTATGAGTTGCAAATGACTTGACGGCACACAAAAACAACAACAACATTTGCTCTTTCAAGAAGCCCTGGGGAGGTAGACTGTAATGTTGCTGAGTTGGAATCAACTATGATTTTCTCAACCTTTCAGCAAGGTTCCTTTTCACATTTTTTAATAGGTTTCTACTTCTTACAATTAAGATATTGGGGTGGTGTTTGCCGTCAAGTCAGAACTGACGCATAGCTAGCCCTCCAGTGGGTTTTCAGAGGCAGTAAATTCCATGGGAGGAGATTGTCCTTCCTTCTTCTGAGGAGCATCAGGTGACTTTGAACCCCATGTCTTTGGGATTGCAGTGCAGCTTCTTACCACTAGGCCACCAGGCTTCCAGCCAAAATAGCCCTGAAGAAAGATAAGCCTATGTCGTCCACCAGATTGGGAAATCATCTGCAGTTCCAGTACCTTGTGTGGTTTGGGCTTAATATCTGCTTGTTCAAGGGATCAACGAACAAATTAATTAAAGAATGACAGGCCTGTCCAAGCCCTCATTCTTGGCAATGCCTCTGCATCTGGTCACTCCATGGCCTTTCGATCTGAGGAGCCCTTAATATATATCCCAGGTCCACCTCCTTCTGCACTGAATCCTCCAGCCTATTCTTCTCTGCTTTCCTTCCGAACCCCATCTGACCTCTCAGCTCTGCTCTTATCTGTGTAACCACATCTCTGCATCAAAGTCTCTCTAGCTTTCTAACTTCTCCAAGGCGTTCTGCTTTCTGACAAACTCAGGAGGTGACTATCACCCCTATGTTGACACTCACTCAGGTCATAGAAACACAAGGACAACGCACTTGTCCTAGCTTCAACAGTAGTAAGTGAAGAAGCCGGATTTGCCCCCAGCCCCGGCTGACTTGAAGCTCACACTTTTATCCCATACACCTCTTCTTACTATCCTGAGTACTTACTTCCCAGAGGGTAATCACACCTCTAGCTTCCTTCAGAACATCTCCTTGTCTTCCCTGGGTGACAGATTTATCTTGGCAACTGTTTTTTGGCTGGCCTGTTAAACCCAGGACCTATGGTCCTGACCCTCAACACTCCCTTCCTGAAGTTTGAAAGAGCTCATCCTGCCCCTTTGCCTGGAAATGCAGCGAGAACACCCTGGTCCAATGAGATTTTAGGTGATGTCCCAGCTTGCCTCCCTGCATAGCCCCCAACGCATGTCTAATTGAGCACTGGGTTTCCGAGGCGTGATCTTTACTGGAGGAGACTTTTCTCCAGAACAGCACCTGGCGGAGTAAAAATGCTACCTTTTGATTAGCAGCCCAACACATAAAGCCCTGTGTCACCCGGGCTCCTTTCCTAAGTCAGAGAGATGTTCTTTCTGTTTCTTAGAAATGATGCAGACTCCCAGGCCCCAGCCCAAAGCTGCTGTCTCAAAATCTGTGGTTTAACAGTTCCAAACGGTTCTTGGACTCACTCAAGTTGGAGACATGCGAGGCTCATTCGTAGGTCTTTCCTGGGTTCCTTTTTTGTGGAAATACGGAATTACTCAAACTTTGGGGGAAGTCCATAAGAATATGTGAGCTACAACATGAGGACAGTGTCTGAAACACATTGAATGTATCATGTGTTAGTTAATATGCATTAATCAACACTCTTGGTACCAGCAGCCAGGAAATCAAGAGACCAATTGCATTGGGAAAGTCAGCTGTCAGGGACCTCTCCAGAGTACTGAAGAACAACAATAAAAATGTCAGGCTGAAGACTAAGGTGTGCCTGATCTGGGCAATAGTCTTCACAATTGTGTGCTATGCATCAGAGAGCTGGACAGTGACTAGGGATAATAGAAAGAGAATTGATGCCTTTGAGCTGTGGTGCTGGAGAAGAGTGTTGAATATACCATGGACTGCTAAGAGAACAAAAATATTTGTCCCACAGA
>NW_006399752.1:42920267-42926321 GCF_000299155.1 Elephantulus edwardii
CTGGTGGATTCAAACAACCAAAGAGGCACCGCCCTTGGGTTAACAGTAACACTCTCTACCCCCTAGGCCACCAGAGCTGCTCCTTCTGAAGCAAAACATTAGAAAATCCCAGTACACCGGACACTTGTGAGGAATGTTCTCCTCGGAGCTGTGAATCACAGAGCACCAAAAGGGCAGCATCTGCCCCAAAACAAAGCTTAGAAGGAAGGAAGGGACAGGGAAGAAGGGCAAATGGAAACAGGGAGCCCAGAGAGAAAGAGTGCCCTTAGTGCTAAGGGGATTGCAAGCAATGATATGAAACAAAATATGTACAGATTGTTGAGTGGGAAACTAATTGTTCTGTAACCTTTCACTCAAGCCACAATAAACAAGAATATTGCTGGAGTTCCCTGTGACTTAAAGTGACCCTATGAACAATGGTTCTGAACCTCCCCCTATCCTGAGCCAATCTCACTGTCTCCAACACACCCACCCTCATTATCCCAGTCATTGTGTCAATTCATCTCATTCGAGTCTTCCTCTCCTGCACTGTCCCTCCACCTTTCCAAGCATGGTGACCTTCTCCAAGGACTAGTCCCTCCTGGCCACAGGTGTTAAGTATGTGAGACAAAGCTCACAAAATCCTTGCCTCCAAGGAGCAGCCTGGTTTCACCTTCTCCAGGAGAGATCTGTTTGTTCTCTTGGCAGTCCATGGTATGTTCAACACTCTTCTCCAGCACCACAACCTAAGTTCATCCATTCTTCTGTCATCTTTAGTCATTGTCAAGCTTTCTGATGCACAACAAATAATTGTAAAGATCATGGCCTGAATCAAGTACACGAACATGTACACTGGCATTGTTGCTCTTTAGCACTCTGGAGAGGTCCCTGACAGCAGACTTTCCTAATGCAATTCATCTTTTGATTTCCTGACTGCTGGTGCCAAGAGTGTTGACTGTGGAACCCAGCAAGCTGAAATCGTTAACAACCTCAATCTCTTTTCCATCTAATGCAGTGCTGCCATTTGGCCTAGTGCTGAGAAACTTTGTTTTCTTTTTTTAATTGAGATTTGAATGAAAGTTTAGCAAGAACTTGGATTTCCATTCATTCATTGTTGCAGAACCTTTGTTTTCTTGATGTTGAGCTTCAAGTCATATTGCAGACTACAGTCCTTGACCTTCTGCAGCAAAGCTTCAGGTCCTCTTCAGTTTCAACAAGCAAGGTTATGTCATAACGCAGATTGTTGATGAGTCCTCCTCCAATCCTGGTGCCACATTCCTCCTCATAAAGTCCTGTCTCCTGGATGATCTGTTTTGCATACAGACTGAAAAGTTATGGTGAGAGGACACATTCCTGATGCACTCCTTCCATGATTTTGAATCATGTGATGTTTCTTTGCTCTGATGTCTGCTTTCTTGTCCAAGTGCAGTTTTTGCATGAAATAAAGTTATTAATATTGGATTAAACATTTGCAATTAAAAAAGAAAGATAATTTAATAGATAATTTACTCTTTTTTGAGAAAAAAACAAGAACAACAGCAACGTGCTGATAAAAAGACATTTCATGCTGCAGTGGTGCAGGAGACAGGGCATGGACGAAGTGACTCAACTCAGTGCATTGCATCAAGGAAACAGCTCAGAGCAGGGCCGCCACTGGGTTTCGGAGGCTAAACATGAACTGGAGGAGATTGTCCACATTTCTTCCTCAGGATGGTTGGTGGATTTGAACCCCCATAGTCAGCAGTACAAGTCCCTACTGATTACACTACTAGAGCTCTCCTGAGAAGTAAATTCAAAAACCTCAAACTCCTGACCCTTCTATTTTTTTTCCTTCTTTTATTATTATTATTATTAATTTCAATGAACATCTACAGAGATTTTGGAATTCCATTCATTTATTGATGCACTTTTCTCCCCACCCACTCATCCCCACCCCCACACCCAGTTCACTCCTCTCCTTGAAAAGCAAAAGAAAAACTCCTTCATTGGTAACCCTTCTATTTTTTTACAATAATGGTCTTATGCTGTATTTGTCCTTACTCTCCAGTATGATGTTCTCCAGTCTCTCCCAAGTTATGTAGTATTTTTTTTTAATCATTACTTCTGAGTGCTGCATAGTATTCCATTGCATGAATGTACCACAATTTCTAAATCCATTCAGTTGGTCACTGTTTTTAAGCTGTTTCCATGATCTTGTGATAACTGGTAAAATATGCATGGGAGCTTAAGGGGGAAAGGGGTGAGAGCAGGGGGGTGAGGATGCAGAGGGGTGAAACTACAGGGTTACACAGTTTGGTGGGTGGAGGGAGGGGATGAAGGAAATGGGAAGGATCCGGAGGGGACCTGAAAAGATTGGGTACTGATGGGCAAGGTCCAATAGTGATTGAGTTTATAAAACATAATGCATGGGAATGATTGTATGAAACACAATGTGAATGAAGAACAGTGTAAAACACAGTGTAAACAAACTTTGTGAGCAAACCAATATAAAATAAAAATGAATTTTTAAAAGACCCTCAGCTTCATTGTCCTCAAGTCAGAACTGATGAACAGTGGACTCCGGCAATTTTACGGAGGCTATAAATCACCAGGAAAGGATTGCCCATTTTTCAAACCACAGAAGGGCACCACTTTGGGGTTGGCAGAGGAACTCCCTAACCTTATATGTAAAATAGATTGTAAGAAAAATGCCCTCAAAATTTGAAAAACAATCACAAATAGGGCTATCATACAAAGGGTTGGTATTCAGATGCCTTTAAATTTTTTTTTTCCTGTGCTAAATATATACGCAGTTTAAAATTTCTACTTTAGCCATTTTATGTATATAATTCAGTGACATTAACCAATTTGCAACAAATTCAAGTTATGAAGAACCACACTTAAGATTGTTGGGGGTTTGTTTGTTGGTTCTTTGGGACTTCTGGTGGCCTTGTGTTGAGAGTTGAGCTGCCAATCAAAGACAAGTAGTTGGCATCCACCAGCTCCTCCAAGGAAGACAGATGGACAATCTCCTCTCGGGCTAATTACAGCCTCTAAAAACTCACTAGAGGAGCTCTGGTGGCCTTGTGGCAAGAAGCTGAGCTACAATTCCAAACGCATGCAGTTCGAGGCCACCAGCTGCTCCATGGGAGAAGGACGGGCAGTCTCCTCCCGTGCGGTTAACTACCTCTGAAAACCAGCTGGAGGGTCAGCTATGGGTCTGTTCAGACTCAATGGTACACAACAACAAAAACAACAAACACCTGCTAGAATGTCAGCTATGAGTCAGCTCCAACTCAACATCAGTGAGCCCGAGTTTGAGTTGTTTGGGGTTTTTCGTGAACATCTTATTGTTTATAATACATGCATTATAATAGGTAATATGTGCCCTCTGATATGGCCATGATTGCAGCACACAAAGGTACTAATACTAAAAGACAATAATAATGAAAATTTTTTAAAATAACAGATATTATACTTATGTCAGAACTGGTTTCACACCTTTGTCATCTGTCATAAATTGGGAACACCCCCCCCAGCAACATCATACAACCATCGCCACTCTCATTTCCAAACTTTGACCACCTCACTCATCAGTCCTCCCTAAGCAGCAGCTCCGCCTTCCTCCTCTGAGTCTCTGTCACCACTGACCTGATTTTGTCTCCGTGCACTTGCTTATTCCAGAGATTTCACGTGCATTTGGTCATGCCACACCTGTGTCCTTTCGTGCCCAGCTTTTTGCACTTAACGTAACATTTTCAGGGTTCATCTATGCCATGCATCCATGCGATGCTGTGTAAAGCATTTCATTTCCTTTGATGGTGGGATAATAATCCACTGGATGTGTATCGCATTGTATTTACCTGTGCAGCTGCTGACGGGCACGTGGGTGTGTGTATCGCATTTCATTTACCTGTGCAGCTGCTCATGGGCACGTGGACTTCCTCACCTTTCGGCTGCAGTAGAGACTGATATGAGAGCATCGGTTCAATTCCTTGCTTTCATTTCTTTTAAGTTTGTATTTAAATGGGATTCTAGATGTTTGAGAGGCTTTCTGCAAATCAAGGCCAGCATCTCACTGTTTTACTAGAGTTCCATTATAGAAAGGAGGTTTCAGAGGCTTACTGCCTTTTCTGATAGACGATAAACCCCAAGACAATGATCTGTAGTTGTCCTTCAATCCTCAAACTGAGCTCAATCCCATGGTTCTACTGTTAACCAAACATTAGCCTTATCTGGAGGAGACGAACACCTGGGCTGTATATGCTCCCTAGAACAATCAATCATTTCAAACAAAATGCAAACCATTTGCCCAAGAATACAGCTCAGAAGGCAAGGACACATAGGCCAAAAAAAGGGCAGATGGAGATGGGAAACACAGGGTCGAAGTGGGAAGAGTGCTGTGCTATGGTGGGGACTGCCATCAAATGCACACAACAAAGTGTGTATGAACTGTGGAATGGGAAGCCAATGTCTTCTGTAAACCAAAAGAAATGAAAAAATTAAGCAAATGCTACCTGGACCAGCCACGGTAGCATTACCTGAGACCTTGTGAGAATTGGGAAAAAAAACAAAAAAAACCAAAAAACTTCTAATCCTGCCCCAAACTTACCGACTGGGAAACTCATGAATGTTGTTAGCTCTTGGTAGTATCCTCTGCAGGACAGCCAGGTGTAGTAGACCAGGCGATATGTCTGGAAGTAGTTTCCTTCTTTGGTGACCAAGAGCCCCCTCCTCCCCCACCCCCACCACCAAGCCCCAGTTTTCTCATCTTCGAAACAAAAGGTATGAACTGGCTGACGCTTTGAGCTTTAGGGGTCTTTGGGAAGAAGTGAGATAACTCCTAATCCTGAGTAGTTTTAGCCAACTTTCATCTGCTGATCATTGGGAGATAGGACTGAAAGGCCCTAGAAGCGTCTTTCAAGTTGAAGGTTGTTTAAACCATCTGGTGGAAAAATACAAACATGTAGGACAGGCTGGTGTTCAGCTCTGGCTTGGTAGGGAGGGCTCAGGTAAGCTGTACCCCATCTGTGTCTCACTGTGTGGACCACAACCACTCCCTGTTCCTTGCTAGTATTGTTGAAGCTCACCCTGCCGGCTCCAGACGAATGGCTGGTCATGGTAGTCTTGATATCTACACACCTTTGCCTGTGATTGGTTTAGATGTGAATAAAGAACACAATCCTCTCCAGTAAGATGTGGGCTTGCCTGATACTACAAGCCTCACAAGAGAAATTGCCTTGAATGTGGTCTAGAGAAGATACAGTGAAGGCCTGGAACTGTTGCAGCCACCTTGTGACCGTGAAGAGGAACCACAAGAATCCCAGAGAAGCTGGGGCCTGGCGCTGTGAATGCTTCGATTAACCAGCCATGCGGCCACAGGACTGCTTTAAGAGGTCATGCAAACCCTGATGCTTACATCACTTTTGATCCTGTATTCTCTTTGCAGTCAAATGCAATTTTTAAAATAACAATTGTAATTGGAGTGAGCTCTGGCGGCCTAGTGGTAAGAAACTGCACTGTAATCCCAAAGGCACACAGTTCAAATGCACCGTCTTCTCTGCAGGAGAATGATGGGCAATTCTTCCCATGCAATTAACTACCTCTGAAAACCCACTGGACGGTCAGGTATGGGTCAGTTCTGACTTGATGGTACACAATAATACCTTGAGTGAAAGTTTACAAAGCAAATTGGTTATCCACTCAATAATTCTTATGACATTCATTATAGTACCCAGAATACATCTACATTCTTCCCATGTCTCTCTTATGATTCTCATTTCCATCAATCCTTCTTTCTTACCCCTTCCTACTTTCTGAGCTTCATTCCTGGACAAATGCTGTATGGTTGCTTGTTCTAAAGAATGAATACTACCTCACTGGCACTACTGTTCCCTTTCTAGGCCTGACTACTGTTTGACAGGAAGTTGAGTCACAAGGCACGTGGTTTGAATTCACTAGCAGCTCCATGGGAGGATGGGCAATCTCCTCCCATGTGATTTACCGCCTCTGAAAATCCACTGATGGGTCAACTGTGGGTCAGTTTTGATGCAACAATAACAGCCGTTGTTAGTTAGAAAAAGAGTGTAAGGGGTG
>NW_006399752.1:42926651-42937290 GCF_000299155.1 Elephantulus edwardii
ACATCACGTGAATAGAAGCAGAGTAAGTAAAAAAACGGCTCACAGGCAGTTAGGGGCAGTTCCTTCTTATAGAGGTCCTGGGAGGACTAGGGAAGATTCTCTTTCTCAGAATTTGGGTTGTTCCTTAACTTGGGTTTGGGCTTTTGTGATCAGGCTCAGAACCTTATCAGGATCCATAGTCTGGTCTGGTCATTGATCTGGCCGCCTCAGATGTGATCAGGTTTCTCAGGAAGTGATCATTAGGGAGGGACAACTGCTATATTCTCCCTCCAGCCACAGTCTTCCCGGGTCCCATTACTCTCTGTCAGACCTAGCCATGTTCATGCTTTCGAGTTTGGTCCCCATTCTTCGCTCTGTATGAGACCTTGCACTCTGCTCTCTCGTGGACTGGTGAGCAGTGATAAGCCAGGCAGTGTCTAGCTCTTCCAGTCTCTGGACAGTGAATGCTGAGGCTCATTTGCTCTGTTGGTCCTTTAGGTAAATTGCTTCCATGCATCTTAACTTTTCCTTCCCCTTGTCAGTTCTAGACAGGAGAAACCAAGGCACCTCACCAAGTGCCTTCTCAAATACACATTGTATTTTTTTTTTCAATTGTTGAATGAAGGTACTATCACCAGGTTCTTGTGAAGGTCAAATGAGATGAAAGTTACAGAAATTATTTTAAAATGCCACAGGTGTTCCTTAGTACTTTAGTGGCTTGAAGCTTAACAGTTTCAAAGACAGAGGTTGGGATCTGTTGGTGCCAGTGTCCACTGCTGCTAAATGGTCTATTGCCCTTTTAGCTCATCTCTGGGGAACAGAAGGGCTCACGTGGTGGGATGGTCCTGAGCACTTGCTCTGTTAAACTTTTGTCTGATGTTGTTGTAAAATGCCGTCTAGTCAAGTAAGAGTCATAGCGACCCTATTTATAAAATATCTGAATCCTGTTCTATAGCTATCGTCATTTCTCTAATGTTCTTGGTGTTTCCAAAGGCCTGTCATTAAAAAGTGGATGTTAATCTTGCTTCCAAGCCTATCTTAGTCTGGTCTGAGAGCTCTACTAAATACTGTCCACCATGGATAAACGTTATGGCATTTGACACAGTAGTGGCACAGTGGTCAGTATTACAGCAACCCCCAGTTATCTCAGGACCGCAAACTGACAGACAAGTTCTATACCACTTGACAGCAAACTGACAGACAAATTCTATACCACTTAGAACAATGTTCTTCTCAAACAAATTTAACAGCAGGCTTGAGAGCTAAAGACCCTAGGGCCCAACTGACTTTTAAATACAAAGGCCTGCGCCCAGGACCTGATAGACTTAAACAATAGATTTCTAGCCCACAGCTGATTGTTAGATAAATCTAGGTGACCAATCAGCTCACACACAATTGTCAATGAAACAAAAAACTGACCCAAGGGAGCTCTGGTGGCCTAGTGGCAAGAAGCTGCACTGCAATCCCAGAGGTATACAGTTCAAATCCACCAGATGCTTTGCTAGAAAAGGAAGGGCAATCTCCTCCTGTACCAGTCAGATCCGATATGACGGTACACACACAAAATAATAAAATAAAATTAAATTAAATTTTTAAAAAACCACAAAACTGACCCACTGGATTACTTCCAACTTTAAACTAAATCAAGAGAATCTACCCTCCAGAATCCAATGGCTTTACAGATGAGCCTCCAAACTAGAGACTGAGTTATGGCCCAGCCAGCTTTTAAATACAAAGCTCTGCCCACCAAGTCTTGACTGAGTTAAACAAGAGAGTTCCAGCCCGTAGTTTATTGTTAACTAAATCCAGGCAACCAATAGGCTTACACATGATTGTTAACAAAACAAAAATGGACCCAACAATATACACTGACTTTCAACTAAATCAAGAGAACCCACCCTCCAGAATCCAATGGCTTCACACATGAGCCTCCAAACTTTTATCTAGTTCTATCTAACTCATAGAACCTAGAAAACCAACCTTTCTCATTACAAACTTGATCAAGAAATGTTTTTAAACAACTTAATATGTAATTACAAACTTGTTCAGGTACCCCAGAGAGCAAACAAGACCTTCAGAAACACAAGGTTACAAACTAGAACTGCTACAGTCGCCCTGAAAATACAAACTCTCTGCCTCTGAGTCAGTTATAACTCCGAATAACCCTCCATCAGGTTTGCAGGCTGTAAATCTGAAGGGAAAGAGACTGTCCTTCTTCCTTCCAAGAGGCAGCTGCTGGGTTCTAATTAAATGAGACCCAGCGTTCTGGTCAGCAGCATAGCACCTTACAGACTAACTTCCAGAGTTCCCTGAAGCTCGGGATGATACCGAGGCCCACTCTAAAACAGTACATGGAGGCCGTAAGTCATTATTCCACACTTGATATACCACCTTTCCAGGGTTACTGCTGTATGTATGTTTTTATACTGTGCTTGGCTTTCAGCATACTTCTACTCCTCCCTGGGTGGGGGGGGGTGCCATTAGTCTTGTTGTGCTTTTTTTTTCTTTTCTTTTTTTAAAAATTTTATTATTTTTTTGTGTGTGTGCCGTCAGATTGGTTCTGACTGATACAGGAGGAGACTGCCCCTCCTTCTCCAGCAGAGCATCTGGTGGATTTGAACCATGTACCTCTGGGATTGCAGTGCAGCTTCTTGACACTAGGCTACCAGAGCTCCCCATGTTTCACCGAGAATTCTTTTTAAAAACTACTTTTGCAGGAGCTCTGGTCCAACAGAAAGATGAGCTTGCTTTCCCTGGTCCACAGTCTCTACAACATTGCCTTGTGTTAAATTAACGTTCCTCCCCCAGCCAAACAGTGACCTTTGCATGCAACAACTCATGGGTACGCAAAAAAGGAGATGGCCCTTGGAAATAGTGTATTCGGCAAAGTTATAAATAGTGATCACTGTTAAGGGAGAGGGAGTATAATTTTATTTATTTTTTTTCTATAATTATATTTTATTAATTTTCATAAACATTTACAGAGATTTTGGGTTTCCATTCATTCATTATTGCATAGTCTTGTTGTTTTTAATTACCATTGAGAGGTGACCGCTGAGTGCTGATTCATGTTAGAGAACTGTGCTCCATCAGATTGTCAATGAACTGTGACCTGTTGGAAGTGGATTGCCAGGTCTTTCTTCCAAGGCACCCCTAGGTGGATTCTAATCCCCAGTCTTTTGGTTAATAGCTGAGCACCTAACTCATTTTTACTACCCAGGGATTTATAAAATCAGTTGCCATCAAATCAATTCAGACTCATGGAGAACCCATGCGCCAAAGCAGAATCATTCCATGGTATTTCTGGGTTGTGACCCTTCAGAAACGCAACTCCAGACCTGTCATCTGAGAAGCACTAGGGTGAGTTTGAACTGCAAACTTTTTGGCTGGTAGTTGATTGGGCTGGCAGTGGGTTGTCATTCTTTAGCTGAGATCAGAGACCCAGCCACACAGTGTAAAGTGATTCAGACTCAAGCCCAGAGTCTCCAGGCTAAGCCTCTTTTTTACAGTCAAGTTTTACTGGTGATCATCTTGGAAATTTTAAGTATCTGTCTTATTTATGGATTTTTAACTTTCAAAGCATGGTGTCTTCTCTGATCTGATGTGTTGAGAAGGACACTTGGCCTCTAAGGCATACTCCCCGGCAAACCATCACCTTAGCTGAACCACAAGAAAAGCATCAGACAAGCCCAAATTGAGAGACAGTCTACAAACTCCTGAATCAGTATTCCTCCAAACTGCCAAGGTCATGCATGCAAAGCAAAGCAAGACAGAGAAGCCGTCACAGACCAGAGAAGTCTGAGGAGAGAAGCATGCTGATTGAATGCTTTGTGTTAGCCTGGACTGGATTCTAGAATGGAAAACAAATAGCAGAAGAAAAACTGATTAAATTGGAGTAAAGTCTAGAATTCAGTTAACTACGCAACCAGTGGTCATCAAGTTGTTTGCAACCCTGGTGACCTCATGGGATTCCAAGTAAAACTGTACTCCTTAGGGTCTTTAGTGCCTAATTTTTGAAAGTAGGTTACGAGGACTCAAACGTTCAGCCTTTCAGTTAACTGTTGAGCACTTAACCATTCACACACCATCTAGCGATCCCAACACTTGCATATCAATGTTAATTTCTTAGTTTTGACAATGTACCAGTTATGTAATATATTAACTAGGAAAAGCTGGACAAGGGTAACATAACTCTGTGCCACCTTTGCAGCTTTTCTGTCAATCTAAAATGATTCTAAAATGAGTTTACTTTTTTAAAAATGTCTTAGGACTCTGAGACTAGAAGAACTAGATAGTGCCCGACTACCATTGTCAACTGCTCTGAAAGTGTCCACAGTGGGAGGTCCTGAATAGAGTGGGAGAGAAACGTGGAACAAACCTCAGAATCATAAAATAGACCTAGCTTAATGCTCACCACAGAGACAGGGGGTACCCTCAAGATCAGGCTGGAATCAAACCCACCACCTTGGCTCAACCTTCAGCCAAGCTCTAGACAGCTGTGGCTATGAAGTAAACAAATCCAAAATGTAACATTTGCCCGGGGCCGGGGTGAAGGGGGAGCTCAGAAGGCAGGAAGGGGCAAAAAAGAAGGGTAAATAGGAATAAGGCACACAAGGAGGAAGTAAAAGGAGTGTTGTTACATTGTGGGGAATCAAAATCCAGGTCATGAACTAAAGTGTCTAAGAAGAGTTGAATAGAAAACTAATTTGCTCTGTAACCTTCCATTCAAATTCCAAGAAAAAGTTGTTTTGTTTTGTTTTGTTGTTGTTTTTAAAAAAAGTGTTGTCTTGGTTTGGTCTCCTCTATAAGCAGACACTGCGCTAAGGAACTGAGTGTCTTTGGGACTTGAGTCCAGGAAGCACAAACAAGGATTGGGGACAGGAGAACAGGGAGGGAAAGTCAATAAAGGCCGTGTTAGAAGCTGGTTTAGCCATGGATGCTGGGGCTTAGGTCTACTGGGAAATAGGATTGACAGCATACAGCAGACCTTAGAGACATGCATGGAGAGAGGCAAGGGTGCTGGGATATTTACTCATTATTCACACCTTTTGGTTGAGGGCTGCCTTGGGGCCGGATGTTTCCCATCTGCTCAACCTGGCCTAACAGGCTTCTCAGTGCTCCAGGAAAGGATGTTCAGAGAGGGCTTTCTACAAAGAGCTACCAAGCTTACGGGTGGAAGGTGCCCAGGTGACAGGCTGAGGTGTGCCAAGGAGACAGGATTCTGATAGCATCTGTCACCCTCAGCCCCTTCCCCTCAACTGATTCCCCCTTAAAGTGTCTCTTGGCCAGTCCTGCCATTATGATGTATTGGCCTGGTCTGACAGTATCACTTAACAGTTATATGTGCTTTAGAATTTCATCAAACTAAAACTGTTGCCATCCAGTCAATTCCAACAAAGTGTATTGGTGGTATTGTTACGTGCCTTTGCACTGACCTTGACTCATATCGGCCCAATGAAACTCTGCCTGATCCTTGCCATCTGCACAATCTCTGCTATGCTTAAACCCAATGTTTCGGCCACTGCGTCAATTCTTCTCACGGGGAGGGTTCTTCACTGACTTCCTACTTTTCCAAACATGATGTCTTTCCCAAGGGCTGTTCCCTCCTGGCAGCAAGTCCAAAGTATGTGAAGGCTCTGAATGCACTTCTTCCAACACAGGCTTGCTTGTTCTTGTGGAAGTCCATGGGATAGTCACCTCTCCATGACAACACCACAATTCTAAGCCATGAGTTCTTCTTCAGTCCTCTTATTCCTTGTCCGACTTTCACACACATATGAAGTCATTGGAATTACACACCTTAGGCTTGAATAAGGCACACCTTAGGCTTTAAACTGACATCCTTACTCTTTAGTGCCTTAGAGAATCCCTCTTCAGCAGATTTGCCCAGAGGGTTTACTTTGTTCTGTAAAAATCAAAAAGTCAAATGCATTGCTTAGAGTCAGAACTAACTAATCGCTGACCTCCGAGCAGATTTTCAGAGGCTGTAACTCACATAGGAGGAGACTGCCTGTCCTTCTCCATCAGAGGCACTGGTGGATTTGAGCTAGTGGGAGGGGAACGCAGGAGGGCGGGGGTGTTTTCAGTTAGCAGCCCAACTGTCTACAGATTATGCCACCAGTGCTCCCAATTCAAAGTACCCTCCTCAAAACTTCATTGTCGTGGAGTCTGACCCTCCAGTGGGTTTTCAGAGGCTATAAATTGCATGGGAGGGGTTTCCCAGTCTTTCTTCCTTCCATAAGGCTGCTGGTGGATGTGACCCATGACTCCTTACCCACTGGAAACCAGAACTCCCTGTATGAAGTACACAAAGCATGTTGGTATTACTGTTATGTACCATCGAGTCAGACCCGATCCATAGCTGGCCTTCCTGTGGACCATCAAAGGCGATAAATCACACGGGAGGAAATTGCCCATCTTTCTCCTGTGGAGTAGCTGGTGGATTCAAACCATTTGTAAAGTTGCTCCACAGGGTTTTCAAGGTCAGACTGTCACATCTTTCCCTTGCACTGACCTTTTGGTTAGAAGCCAGCACTTAACCACTGTGTAACCAGGGCTCCATATAATCGTTGTTGTTGTGTGCCGTTGAGTATCCTATAACTTATAGCCACCCTATGTACAACAGCTCTGAAGCCTGCCCTGTCCTGAGCCAGGCTCACTGACTCTGACACACCTGCTCGAGTTACTGTGTCAATCCATCTTATCCGGGGTCTTCCTCTCCTGCACTGTCCCTCCATGCTTCCGAGCATGGGTCCTTCTCCAAGGACTGATCCCTCCTGGCCACATGTCCGAAGTATGTGAGACAGCGCTTCAAAAACCATGGAGGAAACAATGCTGAGTGAAATATCTCAGTCACAAAAGGACAAATATTGCATAGGGTCACTATTATAAAATGGGACTGACACTGGGGTTGAGGGAAGACTGAGAAGGAGGGGAGAAATGATGTATACTGCATTGAAACAGATGAGGGAGAGAACTGTTTACAAGGGTATTCTCATCATTACAGAAGTCCAGAGTGAAGGCTGCACAATGGGGTGGACTTGAGGGGAGGAACTGCATAACAATGGAAGAGTTTTTCTTTTACTTTTCAAGGAGAAAATTGAATGGGTAGGGCTGGTCAGGGAGAAAAGTGCTACAATGAATGACTGGAAACCCTAAGTCTCTATAAACTTTCATTAAAATTAAGAAAAAAAAATTTAAGAAAAAAACCAATACCACACAGTCTCCTGGCTGAGGAGGGATTGAGAGGCAAACTTAGCCCTTCTCTCCAGGTCATTTGACTCGTTTGTAGCGGGACCACTTTCTGAGTGCTCTTTGTGAAGTACATGCCCACCTGACCTCTGGGTCCTCTTCCCCTGGGTTCTCTGCCTGTCCACTCCAGGCTTATCTGTCCTCCTGTTCTTGCTACCATGTATATTGGCTCTGAGATTGCTTTGTTTACTCCAAGTCTCTGGTGTTTGTTCTGTCCTGTTTACACAGATAGAAACGATGGCATATCCTGTCATATACCAACCAGAACATGAGCCCATCAATCATTTACACAGAGGGAATCGAGCCGTGGAAATCTAGCCATAGAGCTGAGAAGCCCACTGGAGGACCGTAGGGGACAGAAAGCCACCAGCCCCAGTGGGGTGGAGGGACAGGCAGGTGCTGCTGGAATCCAAAGTCTAGTGTCATTCAGTGGATGCTGGCGTCACAAACTCACAAGGACAAGTCCTGCGTTAC
Source organism: Elephantulus edwardii (assembly GCF_000299155.1). NCBI lineage: Eukaryota > Metazoa > Chordata > Mammalia > Macroscelidea > Macroscelididae > Elephantulus > Elephantulus edwardii. The sequence goes on from NW_006399752.1 coordinate 42,934,356, forward strand.
ATCCCTCTTCATAGCCACAGTGTCTGGCACAGAGCAGGAGCCCACTTACAGTTGATGGAGGAAGAAATAGGGACCCCTGGTCCTCAGGTGCTGATTGGTCTTGTTGTGGATGCTGTTGCTAGGTTCTGCAGAAGCAAATACAAGTCATAGTGACTCTATGGACAACATGCCCAAGCCCTGTCCCATCCTGCGCCATCCTCACACTTCCTGACACACTAGAGCCCGTCGCGGCAGTCACCGTGTCAATCCACCTGGTTGAGGATCTTCCTTTCTCCTTCACTTCCCTTTACCTTTACAAGTATGACATCCCTCTCCAAGAAATCGCCTCTCCTAGTAACATTCCCGAAGTACGGGACATGAAGCTTTAACATCTTTGCATCTATAGAGCACTCTGGCTGCACTTTCTCTAAGACATATCTGTCTGTCCACTGGTGCTCCATGGAATATTTAGTACTCTTCTCCAGCACCACAGCCCCAAGGCATCAATTTTTCTTGGATTCTTGGTGTTAGGTGCCTTTAAATTGGCTCCTATTCACGGTGACTCCATGCACAGGAAATAGGATGAGAGTATTGTGGTCCACAGGGTTTTTCATTGGCTGGTTTTTAGAAGTAGATTGCCAGGCCTTTCTTCCTAGTCTGCCTTAATGGGAAGATCTGCTGAAACCAGCCCAGCATCCTAGCAACAAGCAAGTCTGCACTGACAGATGGACAGTGGCTGCATATGCCTCCCCCATTTGCATCTTAAATAGGCACCAGCACTAGATGGTTGTTTCCTTTAAAACAAGCAAACCCTTACTTGCTAAGGGAAGCAACAGCCGGATCTGCTTTTGTCTCTGGTGGCCTCTTCTCCGACACGCCAGGTGGCACAGGCTTCCTGTGCTTATGTGAGACTATGCATACACATTGGTCAATAAGCACAAGTCAACCTGTGCCTCTTGTGCCTACTGGATGCTTCCTCCCCATCAGGGACAGTCAATTTGAAAAGAGGTTTTCATTGTCCAGGACAGAGCTGTGCGTTGAGAAAAGATAGCAGCTAGCCCGAGGAGTAGAATCTTTGATGTCATTAATTACAAATTTAAACATGTGGAATTGTTCAGGACATATTAGTAAGCACAGGCCAGCCCATACTGAACTTGCTGATGGGTTAGACTGAGACTGCCTGTCTCCCAAGATTTCTAAGCTGAGAAATCACTAAAAAAAAGCAGTGTCCTGGGTGGAGATGAGTCACCTGGGAAACCCTGTCACCCTTGCTAGTTCATTGGTGGGTGCTTGCACGCTCTCTCTATCCCTTCTGTGTACACACATGCACGCACGTACACACACACTCCATGCCCCCTTGCCGGTCAGTGGTTACCAAAAGGTCCACAAGCAGCAACTATCCCTGAAATGAAGAATTCTCTGATCAGGACACAGGGCACTCCCAAGTTTCTGCCAGTACATGTCCCGTGTAGGGCTCTGGGCTGCCATCAGGTGCCAGCCCGGAGCATCATTGCCTGGGATCCCTCGGACATGACATCGGAGGACGCAGCAGTAGCCAGGCCTTCTGTAACAAGTGCCCAGTTCACCCCGTGTGGCTCTACCAGTGGCCTCTGATCAAGCTTTTGAAGACAGTCTGTCCCCTGAACTAGGTTAAGACCCCACCCCATCACTGCTGTGGCTTCACTTACACTCTGGACTCTGCCACAATGCCCATATATGTGAAGCACAGAGTCCCCAAAGAAATTATAGCGTTGGCATAGCAACAACATGTTAATGTGCCTTCCCTAAGGCAGATACGTGAGGTGGGTCCAGCTACTGTGTGCTCTAAAATAGACCAGCGCTGCACGCCTTGCCGTTGACTCCACATCTCAGGCTCCTGACTCGTTAAGGCCGGGATGCTCTGTCAACCCGAGGGTGGTGACTTTGGCTCAGTTACGCTGGTTATGTTCTCAGAAGGGACCAGTCCCGAGAGAAGGACATCATGCCTGATAAAGTAGAGTCTTGGAGAGAGAAGAAGCCCCTCAGTGAGGTAGATGGATTGAGTGGCTGCAGCAATCCATAGCAACGACTTCGACAATGGCTTGGGGTTGGGCACTGGTCCCATCTGTTCCTATCGGGCGGCTGGGAGGAGGAGCCAATTTGATGGCACCAAACAGCAACGACTCACTAAATTGCTTTCCTCTCCTTTTAGCCCAGGTTCATAAGTGTTAGAGACTGTTTGCATTAGCTGCTGATTTCAGAGCTCTGGTGGCCAAGTGGGAAGGAGCTGCGCTTGCAACTCGAAGGCACCCTGTTCTAATCCGCCAGCTGATCCCCAGGAGAAAGATGAGAAATCTCCTCTTGTGCAGTTTGTTGTTGTTGTTTAGGTGCTGTCAAGTCAAGTATGACTCATAACGACCCTATGAACAAAAAATCTGAACTGTGTTCTATCCAGTGCCATCCTCACACTTCCTGGCACAAAAGAGCCCATTGCAGCAGTCACTGTGTCGATCCACCTTGTTGAAGGATTTCCTCTCCTTCACTGACCCTTCACCCTTCCCAGCATCATGTCCCTCTCCAAGGAATAGCCCCTCCCTGCAACATGTCCAAAGTATGCAAGGCAAAGCCTCATCATTCTTGCCTCCAAAGAGCACTCTGGCTACACTTTCTCCAAGACATAGCTGTTTGTTTTCTCGGCCGTCCATTGCTCTTCTTCAACACCACAGCTCAAAGGCATCAATTCTGCTTCTGTCATCCTTATTTATTGTCCAGATCTCAGATGCACAGTAAGTGATCAGAAAGACCATGGCCTGAATCAGACACACATTATTCCTCAAGATGACATCATTACTCATCAATAATTTGGAAAGGTCCCTAACCATAGATTTTCCAGTGCAATGTGTCTCCTGACTTTCTGACTGCTGGTACCAAGGGTGTTAATTGTGGCATTTACTGTGCAATATACTGCCTATGAAAT
>NW_006399752.1:42953051-42963437 GCF_000299155.1 Elephantulus edwardii
GCAGTCAGGAAATCAAAGGACAAATTACTAAGGACAAATTGGGAAAGTCGGTTGTCAGGGACCTCTACAAAATACTGAAGAGCAATGATGTCAGTCTGGAGACTAAGATGTGCCTGATCCAGACCATACTCTTTGCAATTGCCTGCTATGCCTCATAGAGCTGGAAAATGACTAGGGATGATAGAAAGAGAGTTGATGCCTTTGAGCTGTGGTGCAGGAGAAGAGTTTTGAATATACCATGGACTGCCAGGAGAACAAACAGGTTAGTCCTAGAGAGGGTGAAGCTGGCCTGCTCCTTGGAGGCAAGGATTCTGAAGCTTCGTCTGACATACTTCGGTCATGTTGCAAGGAGGGACCTGTCCTTGGAGAAGGACAACGTGCTTGGAAGGGTAGAGGGACAAAGAGAGGGAGACCATCAATTTGATGAATTAATACAGTGACTGGGATAGTGAGGTTAGGTGTGTCGGAGACAATAATGTTGGCACAGGATAGAGCAGGTTTCAGGGCTGGTGTATATACGGTCGCTATGAGTCACAAGCAACTCAATGGCACATAACAACAACAACATGTAGAGACAGTGAGACTGGCTCAGGACAGGGCAGGATTCAGAGCTACTGTGCATAGGGTCACTATGAGTAACAGGCGACTCAAGTGCACATCATCTCACAATACACACTTTCCAAACTCAATAGTACGAAAAATAAAAACCCTCAAGTTAAAAATAGACACCTCACCATTCTTAAGTGGCAAATAGGCACATGGAAAGATGTTCAACATAAGGCGCAGGGGAGCCAACAACAAAACTCAAACCCATTGCTTTGGAGTCGAAGCCAGCTCACAGCTGACCCTCCAGAGAGTTTTGCCCCTCTTTCTCCTGAGGAGCTGCTGGTGGGTTTGAACCAACTGAGAGGCACTGCCTTTGAGTCATGAGCACAATTTCTGACAGACTCTGCCACTAGCCATTAAGAAAACAAATATCAAAACCATTATGAGAAACCTCGACACACCTATTAGAATCTCTAAAACAAAAACGCTGGCAGTATTTTCATGTATGTCAGTAGAACAACTGGAGTTCTCATACATTCCTGATGCGACTGGGAAGTGGTGCCTCCAGTCTAGAAACTGGTTTGTTCGTTTCTTGTAAAGTTAAACATGTACTTACCCTATGACCCAGCAGATCCATACTATAATTTTACCTTAGAAAGGGAAGAACTTAATGTTGGCAGAGAAACTATTGAGCAAACAAACCAAAACCCCTATTAAACACTTATTTGTAGTTGCTTTATCTATTTTTATTTCTCCAAATTTGAAACACTCAGATTCCTCCAATGTATGAATGGTTAAACAATATAATGGAATTCCATCTAACAGTAAAAAAGGAACAATTGTATCAGGGATGGGAGAAGCATCAGTAACTAGATCATAGATGCAAATTAGGCAAGGTTTTGTCCTACTGTACATAGTGATGGGCAGGAGTCGCTTTAATAGCACCTAACAACAACAAGACTATATAGACACATATCAAGTTGGAGCTCTAGTGATGTAGTCTATGGGCAGTTGCGTCAACCCAAAGGTTTTGTCCCTCTGGAGGTTAGAATTGACTTGTCTCTCAGTCCAAGAAAGACGAGTAGTTTTCTCCAGTGTTACTTACAGCCTCAGAAACCAGAAGGGCAGCTATGAGTTGGTTTCAACTTAATGTCAATGAGAGAGAAGTTGGATAAAGCCCTAAAGTCAATTTAAACTCATAGTTGAGTTTCTGAGAGGAGGAGATTGTTTTTCTCCTCTACAGCTACTGGCCCATTCAAACTACTGACTTTTCTGACAGGAGCTTAGCAGGTAACACACCGTGTCACCAGAGTTCTTTAAGTAGATGAAAAGAAAGGTAGCGTACAATAATGAGGTGATCAGAACAATATCACTAAAGAGCAAGAAGACCCCGAGAGGTGTCCAAGAGATACAAAAAGGAAGAAATTCTTGATGCCTACAACAATTTGTACGACTTCCAAAGATATGATGTTGAGTGAGGAAAAACTCTCGTTGCAGCTGAGGTGGAATCAACTCATAGCTGATGCACCACAAGGTTTTCAAGAGGCTGTAAGTAGCACAGGAAGAAATGGCCCATCCTTTTCCTTCTGAGCCACTGGTAGATTTAAATAAGAGAGGTATAGCCTTTGAGTTAGCAATGCCACTTCCGACAGACTATACTACCAAAATTTTTTTTACCACCTCTCCAAAGTACTGAAGAGCAATGGTGTCACTCTGGAGACTAAGGTGCACCTGAAAGGCCATGGTCTTTGCAATCACTCACTATGCATCAGAGAGCTGGATAGGGATGATAGAAGGAGAATTGATGCCTTTGAGCTGTAGTGCTGGAGAGGAGTATTGAATAGACTATGGACTGCTAGGAAAACGAACAGGTTCATCCTGGAGAGGGTTAAACCAGGCTGCTCCTTAGAGGCAAGGATTCTGAAGTTTCATCTGACATATTTTGGACATGTTGCAAGGAGGGAATAGTCCTTGGAGCAGGACATCATGCTTTGGAGGGTGGAGGGACAACGCAGGAGGGGAAGACCCTCAATGAGGTGGATTGGTTCAATGACTGGAGTAATCGGGATGGGTGTGTCATAGACAGTGATATTAGCACAGGATAGAGCAGGGTTTAGGGCTGTTGTACATAGGGTCGCTATGGCGACTCGACAGCACATAACAACCACCACCACAGGTAAGAGATTTTCATAAACAGAAACTTCTCTTCTTACATTTTAGAACCTCAAAAGTGTAACTCTGGGCACCAGCTGTAGGGCAGGCTTTCTCTGTCGGCTCTGAGGGAAGGTCCTTATTTCTCTGAGTTTCTGCTTTTACATAATCTTTATGTGGGTGGACATCTCTTTTTTCTGTCTCTACCACAAATTATTTTTGTTGGGTACCATCAAGTCAGAACTGACTCAAAATTGACCCTCCAATGGGTTTTTCAGAGGCCGTAATCGCACAAGATGAAACTGTTTATCTTTCTCCCATAGAGTAGCTGGTGGATTCGAACCGCATGCCTTTGGGCTGGCAGCACAAACCCTTACCACTAACCCAGTAGAGCTCCCTGAGTAAGAAAAACCAGGTTCGAAAGACTGTGTGGTATATTATTCCATTGAGTCTATATTCTCGAAATGTTTAAATTGTAGTGAGTGAAAACACATCGTGTTTGTCACGGCAGATACGTTGGAAGGTGTAACTAGTCAAGGGACTGATTTGATGAGTGGATCTGCTATCCTGATCACAGTGGTGATGACATGAGTCAGGAGCCCTGGCTGGTGCAAATAATTGATGTGTGTGGCTCCTGACCAAGAGGTTGGAGGCTCAAGTCCATCCAGAGATGCCTTGGAATAAAGGCCTGGAGATCCACTTCCAAAGAACCATCATGTGAACCTTTCGGAGCACAATCCAACTTCAAATCAACTGACCAATAACCAGTTCGATTTTCTTTTGTCCCACACAGGTACTGCAACTTAACAGAAGTACACCCGCAAACAGAAAAACATTCATTTTCCTGTGTTTAGAAATATTGGTGATCAGAGATCAAGTCTTTGCTCCCCCACGGTGTTGTCACCACAGAACCCAGCCCCCAGTGTGTCCAGGCCCTGCTCAGTGCACAGCTTTCAGGCCTCACCCAACGTTTTGTCTTTTGCACAAAATTCTATCAAGTCTTTCTCTCAGGTTTCCTAGTCCATGGAAGCAAGTACTGAAGAGTGGAAGGAAGGGAGTCCTGGCTGCAAGCGAGAGTGGGCCAGGAGGTAAAAACAGGAAAAATTATGAGATGCAAATATTCAAACTCAGCCAGTCATTATCTACCTCCAAGCTATTGTGCTTATGGATTCTCAGACTCAACCCAGAGCCAGAGATCTGCAAGGATACAGTTGATCCCCTAGTCCTGTGCAGTCATGGGTAACTGGGATGTCCCTTATGAGGAACCTGAAGCATAGGAGAGAGGTTATTGCAGGACCTGCCTGTCCCCATGCCTCAACAGGAAAAGCCAGTAGGTAGGCCCTGGGCATTTGAGGGAGGAACCTTGGTGGTGCAGTAGTTAAGTGCTTCGTTGTTCACCAAAAGGTCTGCCAACCAAATCTACCAGTTGTTCTAGGGGAGGAAGATGTCAACTTCTAGAAATATAACAACCTCTGCCCTATGAGTAGCTATAGGTTGGAATTGACTCGATGGCCATGAGTTTGGGATCTTGGCCTTTAAAGACTTGACCTTCACGAGCACTCCTGAAGGTCACCACACACAGTGACTTGTCCATTTGTTAGGACAAGAATCTGGCTGTCAGAGCCGGTCAGCTGGCATCTTCCTTTGATATGGTCATGTTGGCATCAATTCTTCCTGCATTTATTGAGTGCTGTGTTCCAGTAATGTTCTTAAGACTCTCACACGAATGATTCATTTAATCCTAACAAGAGACCAATGATGTAGAAACTGTAATGTGCCCTGTGTTACAAAGGAGAAACTCAAAGCCAAAGAGGCAACTTCTTCAAGTTCATCTGTCAAGAAAGTGGTGGCGTCAAGATCATCTGGACCCAGGGCTACAAAGAGTAAGGAGCGAAATGAAAAAGAAAAGGAAATTGACTCATCATGCTGTCATAGAAGTGAGGGGAAAGGAAAAATTATTAGAAAACAGACGATATTGTTACAGGAAATAGATGTTTGGAGTCACTGAGAGAATGACGTCCTTAACTCAGTGGTGGCTCTAGCCAGGATATAATCAAGTATGTCAGATATAAGAAAAATTGATTCTTGGAGCTATTGCTCCAGCCAGCATAAATATTATTAATCAAGTATGAGAGAGAAGATTCTAGTAAAATATATAAAGGTATTTAGTTTAACATGTGACAGTGTTCACGGGAGCAAGATGATTCTGTGAAATTGTGATTCTTAATAAATTCGATCTCATGAGATGCTTTGTCTTTCAAACCACTCTCAATGGTCTTTGAGGAACTGATTGCTTAGTGGTGAGAAATTGTGAGGTATGTGGTTCGAATCCACCAGCAGCTCTGAGGGAAAAGATGAGTAATCTCCTCCCCATATGATTTCTCACCTCTGAAAACTCACTGGAGGGTCGGTCAGCTGAGTCAGTGCTGACTAAATGATCCACGCAACAATGGTCTTTGGAATTATCTTCCCGAATACGAAGAGGAATACCTTTTACAATATGTAAAGAATGGTAGTGCTTAAAGGGGGGGAAATTTCAACTTTTCTGGAAAAAAATCTATCTTGTGGACTATTTATATAGAATTACATGAGAGAATTCTCATTCCAATCTTGATTCTTGAAAGTGCTTTAATGGGAAGTTTGTGGAGCTTCTAAGTTGAAGGGACGAAGAGTTTATATGGACACCAATGTAATGATTATGCCAAAGAAATTCCTGAAGGAATTCTAATGTCTTCAAAATGTAAAAGAAAAGAAGAAAAAGAGAAGCTGTATCAGGCAACTCTTGAGAAGCAGGGCTGCAAAATGACTGACAAACTGGAATTAGCACGGATCCAATTTTTAAAGTTAGCTGAAGCCAAAATACAACAGCAACAGGAACAATTATAGGTCAAAGAATAAAATTAATATACGTTCTCTAGAAGGAGAAATCCAGAAGAGGCATAGTGAGCCTTTCCAGGAGACTGGCCAGGACAGTGGAAAGCAACTCACAATTCAAAGAGGTGCAATCAGTGGCCATCTTTGAGTGGGGCAACGCTATTTCCTGCTCTGTCAATCGGGAGATTCTGTTGTCAGGCAACTCACAGGTTGCCCAGGTTTTCTTAAAAGGAGATTGCACTTCTAGCTGCGTAACAACCTATAAATTTTTTCTCATTCTATTTCTCGCTTCAGTTCAAACGTATTTTACAAATCTAAGTCAGTTCCAGTTTGGCTTAACCAGCCAAAACTGAACAGGGAAGAACCAATTTGAAGCCCTGTTTTGAAAGGCCCCGGTGATCTCTTCACCTTAAATGTAAGATGATCAATCTAGGGACTCACTTCAAAACAAGCAGAAGACAGCAGAAGTAATGAGGCATCAACTTTGATGTCAGGTGATAAGAAGAGTATGGGTTCTTTCTCAGGTATCCTTTCTCCAAGGACTTCCTCCAGCAGAAGTCAGCTGTGTTGTTGAGTCATCTGAGTGGAGAGAACCGTTTGGACCTCTCACCACCAAAAACCCCAAGCCTTCGAACGAGACCACAGGCCCAGCCGACTGCTTGAGTGCAATCTGATAAGACACCTTGAGCCTACCACCATCAGTTAAGCCACTCCCAAGTTCCTGACTCACAGAAACTATGAGAGAATAAATGTTGCTTTAAATGACTACATCTGGGGGACTTTGCTACGTAGTCAATACATGATAATTACACCGCACTGACAGCTTGAACATTATAAATTAGTAATAAGTATATTCCACTTACCATTCTTTGCATACTGGAAATGCTCTAAGTTCTCTTCCTGTTACAACGTCAGAGATGCTGTGATTGGACATTTGGAGAGAGAGCCCCTGAAGCACATGAATCCACTTCCACTGATTCCAGTTCACAGCGAGGCCTGTGTTACAGAGTCGAGCTGCTTCCTGTGCGTTCCCTTGCTGTCTTCTTAAGGAAGTCGATCCCAGGCCTCTTCTTCAGCCCCAGCATGAGTTCAAATCACCGACTTTTAGGTTGGTAGTCAAACACAAATGATGGGCACTTCCCAAGGACCTTTGGGGGTACAATAAAAATACATCTTTCCTTGGTGATAACAAAGGCAACCCTCCTGGGCTGTGGTGTGAGACATCTCAAATGCCTGCCCCTCAAGATAGCATTTCATTTCCACTCTTGTAGAAATGTCTACAGATGAGTACGAAAGTGCACTCACACATTGTAAGAGCAGTGGAACAGCGGACTACCTCCAGAAAATGTAGAGAGACGTTCGGGTTGCTGCCAGGTTCTCTGAAGATGTGGGCCTTTCCTTCCATGCACTCAGAGAAATGAGTCCTGGGTGAAGGGTGAGAGGGATACTGAGTCTTCTTCAGAAGGATCCAAAGCGAAGCAAGCACCTTGTAAGAGGAAAGACAAGAAGAATCCCCTTTCCTCAGTCTCCCCCTTTCTGTTGTCCTAGGGTCTCCTTGGAGCAAAGAGCTTCCTGGACCTTAGCTCCTAAGACTCCTGGAAGGGAGAGCTGCAGAGACTCTGGGCCACCAGATCTTCAGTGGGGTCACCTGGCTGAGCCCGCCCCAGCCCCTCAGCGTTCTCCAGGTGGCTTGTGTGAAAATCAAAGCCCAGATCCCTCTTCCAGGCCTGGGACAAAGAGGGAGATGGAGCAACTGGAACAAACAGCATCTTTCCAGCCCCACATTCATTTCCTGGTTCCCCAGAGCTCAGCAGAAACGTGGAAGGAAGCCATCTTTCAACTTGGCTGCATTCATCCCACTTGTTTGGAAACGGTTTTTATTCTCCTTTTTCCTTAGTTCAAGCTCATTTAACAAGCTGAATTTGTACAATTGGAGGAGATTTGATTTCCTGTTTTAAAAAAAATTTTAAATTAAATACGAAAAAAGTCATCCTAACCCCCCAGGAACCTGACGATGACACACCTCACAGCTTGACAGTTACCTGGATTCAAGTCAATAGGGGGGAGTCTCCCCAAGTCCTGAGGTTGAGGGTAGGTAACCCGGGAAACCTGAGGCCTATTTGGGACAGTCAGACCTCAGAGGACCACATGGCCTGCTTCAGCAGATGGTCTGAACTGGCACGGTGTTCTGGGACTCCCAGTTCCAGCCTGGTGATTCGACGTCATTTGTCCTCATTGGGGCCAAGACTCCATTCTCCCTAGATGGGAAGTCTCTTGGCTCAGGGAGGACTGTGGTTGACTGGTGGGCTTGTGGCCACCCCACTGAGCTTGGGGTCTGGCCCGGCAGGATCCTAAAAGGGGGCTAGAGGTAGAAACTCCCATCTAGGGAACAAATTGGTTCCTAGCTATTTAATGTAGAACTTTCTCCACCTTTGTCCATTTCCCTGAGTAATAGTGTAGGCCTTAGAGGTCCTAGGAACTGACTGCCTAGTACAGCACCAGCCAGCCTATGGGGGAAAGCGGGAGTGTCTTCGTGTAACCATTTACAGACTAGAGAAACCTTATGGGGAGATTCTATTCTGTGGTAAAGATGTCCTGTCAGGTCAGAATCAACTTGACAGCAGAGAGGATTGTTTTGTTTTGGGTTTATGGTTGGAGATTTTTTGGTTTGGGGTTGTTTTGTTGTTGCTGCTGTTGTTTTAAGCTTGAGTGGATTTTTTATTTTTTTAAATTAATTTTAAAGAAAGTTTGTAGAAACTTTGGATTTCTATTCATCCATTGTTGTACTTTCTCCCTGCCCAACCTCCCCCTCCCCAGTTCACTCTTCTCTTTGAAAAGTAAAACTCTTTCATTGTTATACAAACCCTCCCCCCAGGTCCACTCCACTGTGAAACCGTTGTTCTGGACTCCTGTCATGACAATAATACCTAATCACATATCCCTTTTAAACAGTTCTCTCTCTCATCTGTTTCAATGCAGTATACATTATTGAGCCCATCTTTCTCAGTCTCCCCCTAACCCTGATGCCAGTTCCATTTTACAACAGTGGCACTATGCAGTATTTGTCCTTTTGTGACTGAGATATTTCACTCAGCATAATGTCCTCCAGGGTCACCCATTTTGTATAGTATTTCATGAGTTCCTTGTTTTTCAATGCAGCATAGTATTCCATTGTATGAATATATCACATCTTCTCTGTTCATTTGTTGATGGGCATTAGATCGTTTTCAACTCTTTGCTATTGTGAACAAAGCTGTGATAAACATGAGTGTGTATATATCTGCCTTGGTGGCGGTTATGGTTTCTTTGCGGTATATTCCTAGTAGTGGAATTGCTGGGTCAAATGGTATTTCTATTTGTAACTTTTGAGAAATAGCCATACAGCCTTCCATAGTGGTTGCACCATTTTACACTCCCATCAACAGTGAATAAGTGTTCCAGTTTCTCCACAGCCTTGCCAGCATTTGATGTTTGCTGTTCTGTTAAATTTTTGCTATTCTTATTGGGGTGAGATGATACCTCATAGTTGTTCTGTCTTACCCTCCTTTTTGGAGTTGAGTTCTTGGTTCTGTTTGTTGTTGCTCTTTCTGCTGTTGTTGTTAAGCCTCAGTTAAGGATCCTTGGTGGCACAGTGCATTACGTATTGAACTGCTAACTGAAGGTGTGGCAGTTTGAACTCACTTACCCCTCCATGAGAAGAAGACGAAGCCATCTCATCATGGAAAAATTTACAGCTTCAGAAACCCAGGGAAGATTGCCCTCAAAACAGTTGATTTCTACAGGGGGAAAGCCTTCATTTCTTCATCTTAAAAATACAGAATAGAATCTATTGAGTTGTAATAGAATCTACAGTAATAGAATCTATCCTCACAGGGTCACTGAGTCCTGTAAATCAGACAGTGGACATAGAAATGCTTTGTAAACCATAGTGCCCTTCATATATTATTACTATTAATAATGTTATTGTAAAACCTTAGCTATGTTAAATGGTAAGTAGGTGTGTGGACTTCCTCAAGATCTTAAACATTTATCACACTAATTGCATTGTAAAAATGAGCTCTAACTTCCAAACAACTCATTTGCCTTTGAAGCCCTCCTGACTCAGAGCAGGCTTGTACTAACGGATGTTTAATCCTTTAACCAATTTTTAAATGAGACATGTTCGTACCCAGCTGGCTATCTTCGCCAAGTCCTTAAAATTCAAAGGTGTTTCCAGCTCCACAGTTGGGTTAAGTTGGAGGTGACACCAACAGGTCACGTCACTCTGCTTTCATCCTAGAGGGTCTGTTGCAAAGGGTCATGTAAAATATGGTTCTCATAAGTTGATAGAAAAATTTTTGCTCTGAGATTTTCTATTTGTAAAACGAATCCTTTGCATTGGCAAATGTACGATTTCCAAACTGGGTCATCTAAGTTCACAATGACCCACTAGTAGGACAAAGAATGTTTTTCCATTTACAAGTGGGCAAATTGTTCTACAAGAGTTAAATAGAAGTGAGATGATTTGCCCAGCATGGCAGTTAGTATGTGGCAGAAAAGGGACTTGGAATCATCTGTTTTCTTTTTGCTGTTGGGTCACATGAAAAAGCAGATGGCATCAGGACTGGAAAAAGACTCGTTAACAACTCTCAAAATGCAGGTGACACAACCTTGGCTGCTGAAAGCAAAAAAAGACTTGAAATACTTATTGACAAAAACCAAAGATTCAGTACAGATTACACTTCAAAGTAAAGAAAACAGAAAAGGATTCTCACATCTGGAACAATAAGCATCATCATGATAAATGGAGAAAGAATTAAAGATGCCAAGGACTTC
>NW_006399752.1:42964074-42967708 GCF_000299155.1 Elephantulus edwardii
GAAGGGTGCAACAATGAATGAATGGAATTCCAAAATCTCTGTAGATGTTCATTGAAATGAAAAATAAATAAATAAAGTTTTTTCAGAAATGCTATTCAAAGGCAGATTCAAAGCTCCACTCTGTAGCCCATGTGGTACCCCAACTGCAGTCATTCCAGTTCCCAGAATCTCGTAGCCAAGTGGTGGTATTAGCATCAATTGGGAACTTGCTGTTGTTAGGTGCCATCAAGACGACCGTAACTCACAGCAACTCTGTTAACAACAGATCCGAACCTTGTCCCCTCCTACACAATCCTCACCGTCTCTGCCATGCTCAAGGTCAATGTTACAGTCACTGTGTCAATGCATCTTATCGAAGGTCTTCTCTTCTTTCTCTCACCCTCCACCTTTCCCAGCATGATGTTTCTCTCCAAGGTTTGGTTCCTCCAGAGAATATGCCAAAACAAGACAAAGGTTCATGATCTTTTCTTCTAACCAAGGAGCACCGTGTGTGCACTTTCCTTCAAGACAGATTTGCTTGTTCTTTTGACAGTCCGAGGTGCGAACCATACTCTGGCAACACCACAATTCAAAGGCACCAACTCTCCTTTGGTCTTCTTTGTTTATGGTCCACCTTTCAGACACAGGGAGCAACTGAAAAGACTGGCTTCGATCAGGAGCGTCTTAGTCTTGATGTGGCATGGAACTTGCTAGAAACACTGATTTCTTGGGCTTCATCTTTTGAATGTACTAAACGAGCAAACCTGGGAATGGGCTCGGTCATAGTGTAACAAGTCCTCCAGGTGATGGATGGTAGTACAATTGTTTTAGTACCTTAGAGTTGATTTACCAGAAGTAGCCCAGGTAGGTACCGTGTTATTGCGCAGAAATTGATCTTCTCACAACATAGGGTCTAGAAGTCTGCACTCAGGTCACCGGCTCTAAGGAAAGGTGGCTTTGGGGGGAGGTCCTCAGCTCCATTATTTGGTTCTTTGGTACGTGGCATGGGTCCTACGTTCTTTCATCCATACTTCATGCATCTACACTGACCTGTATCTCAATTAGCATAATAAAGAAAACCCTATTCCCAAATGAGATTATATCCACTAGTATGTTGTGGTTGTTGTTGTTAAGTGCCATCAAGTCGTAGGCGACTCATAGCAACCCTATGAACGAAAGTCCTCGACACTTGGGTCTGTGACTTTTGTCCTTTCTCTAGGTTCACGGGGTTTCTGGAGGCAAGCTGTTTACGGAAGTGGATGCCACTCCTGCTTCTAAGCTTGTTTCAACCAGGGAGCACCACCACACACTGTCCCCCATGGGTAACCATTATCGCATTTGACACATTGGTGTCACAGTGTTCAGCTTCACAGTGACCACAAGTTGCCTCTGTACAGCAAGTGGACACACCAGGGCTATATGGCCTAGAAGAATGTTTGAACAAAAAACAGGCCACAGGACCACGGATGAGAGTCACCCACCTTTGACTTGGTAGCACTGCTACATTTGAATGTTTTTAGAGTGTGTGTTTTAAGGGGCTGGAATTCAATCCATAATTTATGGCTTACTGACATAGTCAAGTTATGATGAACTGTATTTGCAACCATCACATGTGACATTTGGGGGTTTTATCTTCTGTATATTTTATTGTTAGTAATTCTGAAAACCTGCTGGAGGGTCGGCTACAGGCCTGTTCTAACTCGACAGTACACAACAGCACAGCGTGTATATCACAGGCAATCTTGCAGTGATGTGATTCTCAGCTGCTGACATCCTCTGCTTCTCAGTGATGTGATTCTCAGATGTTCACTTGAACATGTCCGATTTTATGACTCACTGTTCAGAACACTGAGATATAAATGAATTTTTGAGATGAAATCGCAGTGTCTGTTGTCTGAAAACATGAAGCCTACAGCTGACCCCGTTGCTCAAGTCCGCAGGCAAACTCAAAAAGCTGTGAGATGTCACCGTGAAACGGGTGAAGGGGAACAAAAAGGACCAGAGAGAAGCCTCCAGGAACACCACCCCATTCTCAGGGACAATCGAGGTGATCTGACCCTTCCACAACCAGAGTGTTTGCCGAAATTGACAAAAACCCCACATCATTCATATCTTCTTCTTTGTCAGAGTGGTGGTTTGGGTATGGCTTGTGGAGTCTTTAAATGGGTTTATTGAAATATAAGTGTATGTGTTTCCAAAGACAGAATGATCAGATGGATAAAGATATTGAGGCAATAATAATGAAAACTAATAAAAAAATTTAGATATCCAACTTAAATCAGAACTAACTTAGGACAGTGGTCAGAATGGAGACTCATCGTAAGTGAGGGACTATCTGCATATCAAGCCTTGAGAATAAAGCTTGATCTATAGAGTCAAACCTTATAGGATCTATAGGAATGACAGAGAGTACCCGCCAGGTGTGACTGGAGGTCCATGGTAGCCTGCCAGGTACCGGATGTCACAGCATAGGTACGTGGCTCTTGGATTGATGTCGTGAGACCTTGATGATCAAGGTCTATGGTAGCTTGTTAGAAATTCAGAATCCACCCCGGGCTCACTGTTAGAATCTGCTTCTTCCCCCACCCTTTTTTAAAAATTTATTATTAATTTCAATGAAAATTTACAGAGACTTTGGGTTTCCATTCATTCACTGTTGCACTTTTCTTCCCTCCCAACCCTCCCCTGTAGTACACTACCTTCTTGGAAAAGTAAAAGAAAAATTCTTTCATTGTTTTACAAAGCCTCCCCTAAGTCCACTCCACTATGCAGCCTTTGCTCTGGACCCCTGTCGTGACAAAAATACCTAATCACATATCCGTTTAAAACAGTTTTCTCCCTCATCTGTTTCAATGTAGCATATATTATTGAATCCATCTTTCTCAGTCTCCCCTCAACCCTGATGTCAGTCCTGTTTCACAACAGTGACACCATGCAGTATTTGTCCTTTTGTAATTGAGATACTTCACTAAGCATAATGTCCTCCAGGGTCACCCATTTTGAATAATATTGCAGCATGAGTTCCTCTGTTTTTAATGCAGCATAGTATTCCATTGTGTGAATATACCACAGCTTCTCTATCCATTTGTATGATGATAGGCACTTGGGTTGTTTCCAACTCCTTGCTATTGTGAACAAAGCCGCGATAAACATGAGTGTGCATATATCTGCTTGGATGGCAGTTATGGTCTCTTTGGGATATATTCCCAGTAGTAGAATTGCTGGGTCAAATGGTATCTCTATTTGCAACTTTTTGAGAAAGCACCATACCGCCTTCCACAGTGGTTGCACCTCGACTCTGCATATTAACAAGACTGCAGGTTTGAGAAGTGTACTGGGTTTGAGGTCTGGGTCCTTAGACCCAAAGTCTAAATTGCACAATTACCACTTTCTTAGAACCTCCCACCTAGAATTCCCATCTCATCCAGTTCCTGTCTTACCAAGTAAAACCTTCCTAGCTGCCCTGAACCCGTGGGACCTGAAGCAAGATTCAATGTGGAAGGCTGAGCTGCCGAGTCGAAGCCAGCCCCTGCCTCCTCTTTGGAGCCCATCTACTTGCCTGAGAGAAGTCTTGGGAGGTGAAGGTGAGGCACAGATAGAATATTAGTAGCAAGGCTAGTGTCTGGTCTTTAGAAAATTAAAGACCCAAAGAGTT
>NW_006399752.1:42975168-42976454 GCF_000299155.1 Elephantulus edwardii
TCTTTCCCTCATCTATTCCAATGTGGTGTTCACTATCTATCCACGCTTTTTCTTTTCTCCTTTCAATAACTGCCCCCGTGTCAGTCCTGTTTTATAATGGTGATACTATGCAGTATTTGTCCTTTTGTGACTGAGATGTTTCACTCAGCAGACTGTCCTCCAGGCTCACCCATCTTGTGTAATGTTTGATGATTTCATCCTTTTTCATTGCTGCATAATATTCCTTTGTGTGAATGTACCATACTTTTTCTATCCATTTGTTATGGATGGGCATTTGGCTCACTTCCATCTCTTTGCTATTGTGAATAATGCAACGATAAATATGGGTGTGCATACATCTGTTTGAGTGGTGGCTCTAGTTTCTTTAGGGTATATTCCCAGTAGTGAAATGGCTGGATCAATTGACATTTCTATTTTCAACTTTTTGAGAAAGTGCCAGACCACCTTCCATAGTGGTTGCACCATTTTACACCCCTACCAGCAGTGAATAAGAATTCCAATCTCTCTACAACCTCGCCAGCATTTGTTGTTTGCTCCCCTGTTGAACTTTGCTATTGTTGCTGAAATGAGATAATATCTTTTAGTTGTTTTGATTTGCATCTCTCCGGTAGCTAGGGATTTTGAACATTTCTTCACGTGTGTGTTTGTTATCCAAAGGTGTTCTTTGGTGAAGTGTCTATTCCTACCCTGTAACCATTTTGTGATTGGGTTATTTATATCTTTTTCTTGTTGAGGTGCTAGAGTATTCAATAAATTTAGATATGAGTCCCTTATTATATCTGTCATTGCCCAATCCCTGCCCCCTGCCCAGTCTGTGGATTTCTTGAGCAGAATTTAAACTGTTCCAGGCAGGTCTCTCTCCCATGGGGCTCCCAGGTGGTCTCATGCAGATTCTGAGTCACAGTGAGTGCTGTGTTTAAGAGTTCATCTGTATAGGGCTAAGTTGTTGGGGTATATTTTAATGGTCGGGTTTTGTTTTTTAAGTAGATCAACAAGCTTTCCTCTCTAGGTGGCTTTGAGCCTCCAACTTTTCATTAAACATTTTCACTACTCAGAGACTTCCCCATGAAGATAGGAGATACTAGAAATCATTGAAATTTTGTAGAACATCACACTTGTTTTGCCACCCCAATGTTGCTGTTGTTGATTGTTGTTGAGTCAAGGTCAACTCACCGTGACTCTCTGAACAAAAGACCTAATGCCTTTCCAAAGCTATCATTGTTTCTCCGAGTTCATAGAGTTTCCAGAGGCATGTGGTTTAGGAAGTGGATGCCACTCCTGCTTCC
>NW_006399752.1:42976554-42977803 GCF_000299155.1 Elephantulus edwardii
AAAAAAGAAAATCAAAGACCCAGCATCAGAAAGGATGAAGTCAATGGCTTGGAAAATGAAGTCGGCAAACTTCATTAAGTCATCTGTCACACCATCCGGGATAACCCCCTGATGCTAAACCATCCTTATGACTCTGCTGGCATCCTTGCCTCAGTTTCCCACTCAGCATTCTAATCTTCTTCTCTACATCCATCCTTGAGAGGCAGCCCATTGGCCAAGCCTGCTCTCCCACCCCACCAACGCCCATCCTCAGCTGTTCTTCAATTCCAGCTCACAGAAACCACACATGTTATCCTGCTCATATAGAGAACTCTCCGTGGAGTTTGCAATGGCTGAAATCCTTACACAAGCAGATCCCCAGGCATTGCTCTTCCAAGTTCTGATGGTAGATTTGAACCATCAATCTTTTTGTCAGTAGCCAGGAATAGACCATTTGCATCAACAAAACTTACAGGTATGCTTGGCTGCTTCTTTCCTCCATTATTCTTTATTTACTAGATCCTGCCCACCTCAAAACCAAAAACTTCTAGGGAACTCTGGAGACCTAAAGGCAAGAAGCTGCACTGCAATCCCATAGGTATGCAATTCGAATCCACCAGATGCTTTGCTGGAGAAGGAGGGACAATCTCCTCCTGTACCCATCAGATCTGATTTGATGCCACACACACAAAATAATAAACTTTTAAAAAAAAACAAACCAAAACCAAAAACTTCTGAATTGTAACAGGATCTCACAGAAATGAAGGGCATTGTGATGAACAGAGAGAAGAGCAGTTAATCTGGTAGAAAGGGAGGGAAAAGCTGGTTTTGACACAAGAGCCAGCTGAGAAAAACCACCTCAAGGAGGCATCACAGGGAACAGAAGAAGAGAAGTTCAATAGTGGTGGTGAAACCACATATACTTTGAGAGAAATCTAATACGCACATGTCTGGGACTTTCAAATCATCAAAGTCCTTTTTGGTGAGAGCCATTTGATATCCAGGAAGCCTTTGGAATTACTGTCGTAGGTCTTGTTAAGCTCTTTATTCTGAACATCAGGGAGCTGTGCTCTGCCAGGAGCAGATCGCTTGAACAGCTGAGTGAAATCGGCAAGAGTTGCTTTAGCACAGCTGTGCCCTCTGTGGACGGGGCTTCCTGATGGGCCGCCCACCCTGGAGCGTCTCCTTGGATTCTTCTCCATCTGTTAACCGTCGTCCCCCCCCCCCCGAGTCCAGTGTTGAGATGTGAGGCTCTGGTCACTGAGCAAGA
>NW_006399752.1:42982582-42983889 GCF_000299155.1 Elephantulus edwardii
GAAGGGTGCAACAATGAATGAATGGAATCCCAAAATCTCTGTAGATGTTCATTGAAATGAAAAATAAACAACCTAAATTAAAAAAAAAAAAGAATGTTCCTCCTGATATAACAGCACTGGTCTCATTTAGCAGTGGTGGTTAAATGTTGTTGCGTCGAATATGACTCAGAGTGAGCTTTGCACAAAAGACCTGAACTCTGTTCAATGATTAACATTCTTTTACATTTATAAGAGAATTTGTAGAGTTTCCAGAGGCAACTAGTTTGGGAAGTAGATGCTACTCCTGCTTCCCAACCTGAATCATTCTGGAAGCTCATCCAAACACTGTACATAACAGGTAATCATGTTATTTGACACAACTATGGCATAGTGTTCAGCATCACAGTAACTCCAAGTTGTTCAATAGAGCAAATACACAAATGATTGCTGTGTCTTTTCAAAAATATTCTTCTAAAATTAATAAATTTGGCCTTGGGCCTGCAGCCCTCAGGCCCTACAGGATTTTAAAGCCACAGCCTCAAGCAGGGCTCCACCCTTACCCTTAGTCTAAGGCTCAAGGGCCATCCACTTTTGAAGGGGGGAAAAGAGCAATAACACACCAATAAATGTATAAAATAGTTCTATCAAACTGTATTTGACATGAAATTTGTCCTCAAAGTTGAAAATAATATTTTTTAACATTTGAACAAAATATTTTAAAGTGTCTGTGTTCTATTGTGTAAATATTTTTAAAACATCAGCAGAATAATTCTTTTAGGCCCGTAATCAAATGCTTGAATCCATTTTATAATGATAATATGATTCTAATACTGTCGTTGATATCTTTATGAAAAGAAAAGTATTTTAGTTATTTTAAATCTGAGTTAGTTATCTTCAGCTTTTTATAAAGTAGCTGAGAATCTTCTTCAAAGCTGTGTTTAATGGTTAAATAAATTTGAAATAGCTGATACCTTCAAAAGACTCTTCTCTACAGATCATAATATTTTAATTGGGAAAATATTTTTCTCACAGGTGCCGGTAAGCTCAAAGGAAATTCTGCCAAATGGGAGAACTTCTCATTTCTAATTTACTTCATATTTAAAATAGATAACTTTTGCAGCCCAACTATCATCTGTGAACACTGCTTTTTTTTTAAGTGACTCGATGGCACATAACAACAACAAATAATAATATCTCAGTCACAAAGGGAAAATACTGCATGGTGCCACTGTTGTAGAATGAGGCTGACATCAGGGTGGGGCAAAACTGAGAAAAACTGGATAAATTATATATACTGCACTGAAGTCGACGAGGGAGAGAGCAGTTTA
>NW_006399752.1:42984738-42991114 GCF_000299155.1 Elephantulus edwardii
GGAGCGTCTCCTTGGATTCTTCTCCATCTGTTAACCGTCCCCCCCCCCGCCCCGAGTCCAGTGTTGAGATGTGAGGCTCTGGTCACTGAGCAAGATCCGGTAAGCTGGTCACATTATATGGCAAACTGTGTCCTAAATGTTTTAAACATAATGGAATATCTTCACTTTTTGGACCTCAGTTCCCTCCCATGCAAAGGATAAAAAAGCTCCCACGAAGTGATGGGTAGTTTTATGTGTCAAATTGGCAAGCCTGTGGTTCCCCGCGGTTTGGCCAAGCCTCCGACTGGATACTGTTGCATATGTGATGTTGTTGATTGCCGTGAGATCCAGCGACCCTATGAACAAAAGACCTGAAACCTTTCTATAACTATCATCACTTTTCAAAGTTCCCAGAGTTCCCAGAGGCATGTTGTTTAGGAAGTGGATGCCACTCTTGCTTCCATGTTCCTTCCGTATGTTGTTCAATGAAATTAGCACTGCAATGTTAGGACTTTTTGTAATATCATATAATGGGAGCTCTGCTGGCTAATGGACAAGGAGTTGGGCTGCCAATCCAAAGGTAGCCATATCGAATCCACCAGGTGCTCCGAGTGAGAAACACGGGCAGTCTTCTCCCATGAATTTGACAGCCTATGAAAACCCACTGGAGGGTCAGTCCTGACTCCACAGCCGTGTTGTTGTGTATCATCAAGTCAGAGCCAGCCCATAGCTCATCCTCCAGTGAGTTTTCAGAGGCAGTAAATTGCTCCTGTGGAGCAGCTGGTGTACTCAAACTACCTACCTTTGCGTTGACAGAGCAATTCCATACCACTGAGCCACCAGCGCTCCTCCACAGAAGTGAGTCAAATTAATCCATTGAAAAGGGAGTGTTCTTAGGGTCTGTTTTGCCTCCAAATTTTAAACAGTTATTTGGCAGAACTCTCTCTCTCTCTCTCGTCTGCACTCTATTATTCATCTATGGATTCTGCACGGATCTCTCGCCTGTTGCCAGAAATGGACATTTTGGACTTGCCAACCCCCACAATCCTTTGAAGAAAATATATACATAAAAACCTCAGTTCTGTTTCTCTGGAAAGCCCTAGGACAAAGAGCCGTAGGGAGCTCTGGACACGGATCCTGGCTCTGCCTCCCCTCAGCTGAACAGCCTTGCAAACTGCAGTCTTATTAGGTTCCATCTTTTTCATTCATGAAAAGAGGAAGACTGGACCAAGTGTAAGGCGTCCCCTAGCTCTGAACATTATCTTTCTTCTTTGGCCTTTTTATTGTGATTTGGGTGAATGTTTACAGAGCAAATTTGGTTTCCTTTCCATTATTTATATGCATTTTGACTCGTGACATTGACTGCCTGCTCCACAACATAACAGCACTTGTCCCACTTCTTCCTTGTGTCTCCTGTCTTCATTCATCCTATTGCCTGTAGTCCTTAGTGGTGAAGGAGCACAAGAGGAGAGGCTCTTATTTCCTTCCCCTTGGGGACAAAATCCCCAGCCTCCTTCTGGGACCAGAATGAGGAACAAACTCCCCCTCAGAATCTATGTTTTAGAACTGGTGTCTCAACTCACTGGAGGCAGGCAGGGAGTCCTCTCAGAACCTTGATTGGAGCAGGTATGCTTTGAGCCTTCCAAGGGGGAAATTCTTTAAAAATCAGGACTTTGGGATGAGTCTTGCTGACTGTATTTCTGAGCTGGCAATGCTGCTGGTGCTTAGATTTAGGGAAGCTCAACTCGGAGCCCATCTGTTCAGTATTTGAGGCAAAGTCATAGAGAGCACACAGGCTGAACATGGGTATGAGCTGTGGTGCTGGTTAAAAAAAAATGCAATAAACTCCTCTCAACCGCCACATGGATGAGCAGAGTGTCTTAAAACACGTTACCTTGTAAAAGCATGCAAAATGTCATCTTCTGCTTTCTTGGTCTTGGGACATTCTAGCTTCAAATGTCTGCCCTTCTAATGTGACAGTCAGCTGTCGGTTAAAATACCAGCTTCTTGGTTCTGAATACCCTTCAGCGACTGGAGAGGTTTGTAACTACTTGTAGGAAAGGTTTCAAATGTGGCTGCCCGCTTCTGCTGGCACTGATTCCCAGGCAGTGCCTGGCCAGAAGACAAGCACCCAAGAATGCATGTCTGCAGGGCTGGACCACCTACCTTCTTCAAAATGCAAGGCAGAGGCTGGGGTTCAGCTCCCAGAGCCGAGTTCCAAGCAACCTGAGGCTGCAGAATCCTGTCCTCTCACCCTTGTATCCCCAGCAGAAGAGCCTGTTGAGGATCCCAGTACTCAGTGCAAACCAGAAATCTAGCCAATGTCCACAAGTGTTGAATTGAATGTCATCTTGGACAGTGCTGGAGGGGACATGCAGATCAAACCTCAACTCCAGATGAACAGCTGTTGTCACGCTGATTCCAACAGTGACACCAGGTGTGTCAGAAAAGAACGGGGATCCACGGGGGGTTTGATAGGCGATATTTGTCTGAAGCAGATCATCAGGGCTTTTCTGAGACATGACTGTGTGGATTTGAACTTTCAATCTTCCTTGAAACTTCCTTGAACTTCAAACTTGCTAGTTATTGAGTACATTAACCATTTATATTACCGAGAGACTCTTCAATTCTAAGTAAGTTCGTTTAAATACAAATCGTCTACCTTCCTGGCTAGATACACAGTGAAAAACCAACCAGCTCAGTAACTGGGGTAATTGGGGTAGGTATGTCAGAGACAATGAAATTGGCTCAAGGATAAAGCAGAGTTCAGAGCTGTTGTACACAGGGTTGCTATAAGTTGGAGTCCACTCAACGGCACCTAAGAACAACAGCTAACGCTTTGTAGTAATTAACCCCACAGTGTAAACCTCATTCTCCTTGTGTTGGTTTATGGTGTGGAGGTGGTGGTAGGCGTGTTGTTCATTTGTGTTGGTTCTGACTGATAGCAAACCCCCGTACATAGAATGAAACATACTCTTGGCTGTCCTCACAACTGTTGCTGCGTTGGAGCCCACTGTTGCTGCTACTGGGTTAATCCAGCTCCCTCGGAGTCTCCCTCTTTGTTGCAGAATCGCTTTGGCACAGGAATCAGAATCCCGGAAAAACAAACCAACCAACTACAGTGAAGGCTGGCGGTTAATATTTTGTGTTTGGATTTACCCATTCTAACTTGTTTTCTCTCCTAATAAGCAGCAAATTCAGAGCAAGGGGCCTGTCACAGCCCCAGGAGATCTGCCAGCCCTGCGTGAGCTGTTCCACTTCATGCCCAGATATTCAAAATCTTCTCGCTGGGTGTGTTTTTAAATCAATGTGTATGTCTGTCAACCTGGATAAACTCCTTGCATCATATATCACACTCTATTTTTCAAAGCACTTCATGTACGTTGTTGTGTACTGTAGTCAGAACTGACCCAGAGCTGAACCTCCGGTGAGTTTTCAGAGGCAGTTCATCACACAGGAGGAGATTGCCCATCTTTCTCCTACGAAGCAGCTGGTGGATTTGAACCATGTGGCTTCGGGATTGCAGCACAGCTTATTGCCACTAGGACGCCAGAATTCCCACTTCCTGTGTATCTGTATAATTTTATTCCTTTTTCTTAAATTAATTCCGTTTTGCAGTGTCTTCCCTTTCTCTTCCTTCCTCCTTCCCAAGCCCAACTTGGCAATGTACCTCTTTTTCCAGATTGCTGGCATACATATAATGCCTTATCATTTATTCCTTTCAGATTGTTCTTCCCCTCATTTGTTCCAATGCAGTGCTCATTATCTAGTCACTCTTTTCCTATTCCTCTCCCAACCTATCTCGTGTCAGTCATCTTTGATAACAGCAGTGCTATGCGGTATTTGTCCTTTTGTGACTGAGATATTTCACTCAGTATAATGCAGGGTCACCCATGTTATGTAATGTTTTACGGTTCGTTGTTTTTCAGTGCTGCATAATATTCCATTGTGTGGTTTGTACCATCGTTTTCCTGTCCTTTCGTTTGTTGATGGGCACTTGGGTTGCTTCCATCTCTTTTCTATTGTGAGTCATGCAGCAATAAACATGCCTATATATACATCTGTTTCAGTCATGGCTCTGGTTTCTTTAGAGTACATTCCCAGTAGTGGAATTGCTGAGTTAAATGGTATTTTTATTTTCAGCTTTTTGAGAAAGTGCCACACCTCTTTCCATACTGGCCACAACTTTTTACATTCCTATCAGCAGTGGGTAAGGGTTCCAATCTCTCTACAACCTTGCCAGTATTTGTTGTTTGCTGCCCTGTTGAACTTTTCTACTGTTTCTGGGGTAAGATGATATCTCACAGCTGTTTTGGTAATTTTATTCATACAACTACCTGCCAAAAGCTACAGAAAGTTAGTTCAGACTTAAGTCAGATACCTCATTTTTAAAAGGGGAGAGGGAGGGAGAGGAAAAAAATGTATGCTGATGAATGGTGAAAACCCTATCTTTTGATAAATTTTCACTAAAAATCACCATTAGATGATTTTAAATATGCATTAAAAATAACCTTTTTTCTCCACTTTTCATTATTATTGACTTTTATTACCAGTATTTTTATAAATCCTATCTTTGGGAGTCAGAAACATTATTCCTCCCGAATATAAGATAACATCAGCAAATTCTACACTGCACCATCGTATGGTGCACAATCTCTAAGACTGGCGTACTCAATAGCAAGGTAAATATGGCTTCCCTTGTGTTCATTGATCTGCAGGGCACAGCCTCATGGTAGTTCGCCCCCTCAGAGATCCTGCCTCCAGGAATGGCTGGCTTGTCTCTCTCACCCTTAACCTGCCGCACCTTACTATGGAATGAAAGCTTTTCAATTTTACAGTCCCTGATGGAGTGGATTACCTGGACAGCAAAGTAAGCAAGGGTGGATTTGTGTTTACTTCCTAATATGTAGGGGCCCCTGCATGATATTAATGATAACGATACTGTGTACAGAAAACAACGGTGCTCTTAAGCATGATTTGTTTACTGGAGTGTAACTTGAGTGTGTCGTCATTCTTGGATTAGTAGCACAGTTTCTATGGTGTGTGTTTTTTTAATTGTATTATTTTTACGTGTACCATCAAATCAGATCTGACTGGTACAGGAGGAGATTGCACCCTCCTTCTCCAGCAGAGCATCTGGTGGATTTGAACCGCATACCTCTGGGATTGCAGTGCAGCGTCTTGCTACTAGGCCACCAGAGCTTCCTAGTTCCTATGGTTTAATGCACACAACTCGGCTTGCTAATGTGTGTGTTACATGCAGAACTTTACAGAGTGAAATTCTTACAAAAACACTTGTGTCAGGCACTACTCTTTCAACCTGCCCAGCAGGGGGCGTCCTTTCCCTGTCCCTCAGTGACTAGTGGGGACAGATGCTGGGTTTTTTAATATCTTTTCCCCCCAGGTAAAATTCATGTGACACAACACTAATTATTAACCATTTTGATGTGTACAATTTTGTAGTATCTTGTTTATTTACAGCTCTGTGCCACCATCACCTCTGTTTCCAAGACATTTCACCACCCAGAAAGAAACCCTGTACCATTATGTGGTACTCCTCAGCTCCCTCCCTCTGGCTCCTAGTCTCCTTCTGTCTTCTGTCTCTGGGTTTACCTGTTATGGGATGTTATGTGCAAGAAGACCTATGCCAGGTGGAAGGTGTAGAGGTTGAAAACCTGCCATAGAAGACACATTCAACTTTTTCATTCTATGACAGAAAAGTGGTAAAACTGTACTTATGAAATCTCCAAGAGCTTGCACTCAGCTTCACTATTTACCAAGGGTGTTGATGGTGGGTCCAAGTGAAACGAAAATGTTGACAATGTCCATCTCTTCTCCATCTATTGTTATGTTGCCCACCAGCCCTGTGGTTAGGATTTTTGTTTTCTTGATGTTGGGATGCAATCCCTACTGAAGGCAGACTTTGAGCTTCTGCAGCAAGTGATCCAAGTCTCCTTCACTTTCAGCAAGCAAAGTATGTCGTCTGCATAACATAGGTTGTGTTGAGTCTGCCTTCAATCCTGGTGCCACGTTCCTCTCCTAGTCCAGCTTCTTGAATGATTTGCTCAGCATACAGATTGAATTCTCAATAAAGCAAAGAACATAAACCACACGATCATCTCAAACCCCAAATTAAAACCAAACCAAACCCACTGTCCTCTCACCAGACCCTAAAGGACAGAATGGCACTGCCCGGGCTTCCAAAGCTATAAATCTTCCTGAAATCAAACATCTTTCTCCTGAGGAGACACATGGGTGGGTTTGAACCACAGACTTTTCAGTTAGCAGCTGAAATTAGTTGTGGTTTTTAACTTGGGGAGGGAAGAAGACCCTGCACCAAGAAAATGATGGCATATAAACAATAACAACAATATTCATTCACTGTTGCACGTTTTGC
>NW_006399752.1:42994287-43040868 GCF_000299155.1 Elephantulus edwardii
GGGGTGGGAGGGGAGAAAAGCGCAACAATGAATGAATGAATGGAAATCCAAAATCTCTGTAAATGTTCACTGAAATTAATAAACATTAAAAAAAAAAAGAATAAACAATCTATCTTGGAGGAAAAGCAACCAGGGCGCTCCTGAGAGGCAAGGATGGTGACACGTCATCTCACACACTTTGGGCATGGTGTCAGGAAGGGCCAGTCCTTGGAAAAAGACATCTTGCTGATAAAGGTGGAAAATCAACCAAAGAGAAGACCCTCAACAAGCTGGATTGATGCAGTGACTGTGGCAATGGGCTCAAGCGTATCAGAGAAAATAAGGATCGCACAGGATAAAGCAAGGTTCAGATTTGTTGTTCAAATGTTCTCTAGGAGCCTAACCGACTCAGTTGCACCTAACAACCATAATTTATGATTGCTTCGAATGTAGCAGCTCTAGACTGTATGCCTTCCTCAGCTGTGTGCCGTTCAGTTACAGAATATAAAAGCAGATGCCGTGAAAGCGGTGAGTTAGAACTCGGAATTCCACAGGGCTGTCTTTTTTTCCCCAGGGTCTTTCACGTTTTCCATTTTGACTGGGTGCAGACTTCCCACATTTCCATCACTTATTGTAGTGAAAAATATTTGTGTTTTTCTTCCCTGAGGACGTTCTGCCTGGCACAGGTTCTGACTTTGGCAAGTTTTGCTGTAATTAAAACAAGAAAAGCTCTATCAAAAAAGCCTTCCCTTAAAACTCAGCAGAGTAGGGCCGGGACTGTACCGCAGATGTCCTCCCCCGGCACCTGTTCAGTTCCTCCCTGCTTTTCCTAAACCGTATCCAAGCTTGTCACCTGTTTGCAAATGTGTTTACAATCACTTCATTTTGCCAAAAGTTTCCAAAGCTGGTATTCTTAGTGCTCTATTAGCTGGTCGACTGATTTTTAATCAAAACCTAAGGACTCGCTTTGAAAAACAAGTTTGGTATTATTGTGAGAATCTTGGGTTGGTTGATTGATTAAGATGTTGTGGAACAGACCCATAGCTGCCTCCAGTGAATTTTCAATGGCAGTAAATCCAGAGGAAGGAGATTGACCATCTTTTGCTCATAGAGCACCTGGTAGATTTGAACCATGTGCCTCTGAGATTGCAGCACAGCTTCTTACCACTCAGTAGTTGTTCCTTAAAGATACAAACTTTAAAAAAAAAAAAAAAGATGTAACACTTCTAAAATCCAAACAATGCCTTTAAACATGGAAAGAAAGTATGTATTATCATATTGTTGTTATTATGTGCTGTCGAGTGGCCTGCAACTGTTAGTGACCCTGTGAACAAGAGCCCTGAACCTTGTCCTATCTTATACCAGTCTCATTGTCTCAGACACACCTACGCCTATTACCATAGTCACTGAGTCAATCCATGTTATACAGGGTCTTCCTCTCTTGCATTGTCCTTCCACCCTTCCAAGCATGATGTCCTTCTCCAAGGACTGGACCCTCCTCACAATATGCCCAAAGTATGTGAGGTAGAGCTTCAAAATCCTTGCCTCCAAAGAGCAGCTTGGTTTCATCTTCTCCAGGACAAACTGGTTTATTCTCTTGGCAGTCAATGATATGTTCAATACTCTTCTCCAGCACCGCAGCTCAAAAGCATCGATTCTTTTTCTATCATCCTTACTCATTGAGTGTTATCAAACCAGTACATTTTTTGGTCCTAACTGAACTGAGAGAATCAACTCTGATCCACAGTGACATTCTGTCAGTTTTCCACGGCTCTAAATCTTAAATCTTTATGGAGAGAAATTACTTCCAATTGATCACAGTAGCTCTGAGTATGCATAAAATAATAATTGCCGTTTTTAACAACCTCAGCTTCTATATCAATTTGTAGCTATCAGATCAGGCTTAAACTAGAAGTTCTGTTTGCTTTCAACCTATTGCTATTCAAGTCATTTCTCCCAGAGAGCTTCATTTAGTAAAAAGATCATGTTTCATCACGAAGCTGCATTTCATGAAAATAGATCTTTGTATTGAGATCACAGAAAAACCCCAATTTGCTCTTCAGTGCTGGACATTTCAACCACATTTCTAATGGTATTTATGTTATCCCCCAGATGCCTCACCTTTGACAGAAGGAACTGCCTTGAGCTTTGTTTTGATTCTACTAATTGATTGGTAGGGGAAGCAAACTAATCTTAGAGTTAACTTAGCCGATCATGGCTTTAGAATATTTCATGACAATACTGAATTGCCCTCGTTTATGAATCTGCTCTTCAGCCAGTGCAGATAGCACATCAATAGTAATCAGTTCTCTCTTTACCTGCACAGAAAGACTGGGAATAAAAGACGAGCCAGATTCCTTCTGAAGAATGATCTCCCGATGCAACTGAAAAGGCATATTTCACCAAGTGATGTTGTGTCGATGCTCTTTTCTACGTTTGCGTATGTTAAGCCCTCCTCGTTGAGCACAGCCCATTGCCCGCAAGTCAGTTCCAGCTCATGGTAACATACAGGTGGGCAGTTCAAACCCATCCGGCAGGTCTCTGGAAGTAAGGCTCACAATCTATCTCCATGATGATTCCAGCCTAGAACACCTCACAGAGCTCAGCGTCACTCTGTAACAACAGGTGGGGCTGCATGCGTGATTCAAGGCAAAGTCCTAAAGTAACACATGACCTTTCAAGTCAACGCTGGCTTCTTTCACAGATTTGTGCCTTCTGGTTTGTATACGATTAGTGGTATCACCGTGAGCTGCCTGGGGGTGTTGGTAAACATCAGCAAACATTTTCCACCAAGTCCCCTGTTCACGTTCACCGTCACCTTTCTTGAGAAACAGAAAGATAATCCTTAAATTTTCGCTAAATACTCTCAGATGTTTCTAAGCATGGTATTGTGGGCAGGTTTTATTAAAATTGTTGTCATTGGTAAATGCTGTCAAGTCTTAGGTTAGGGACCCTATGAATGAAAGGCCTGAACACTTGTATAACTTTTTTCATTTCTCTAAGTTCATAGGGTTTCTGGAGGCAAGCTATTTCAGAAGTGGATGCCACTCCTGCTTCCAAGCTTGTTTTAATCAGGGAACTCCACCAAACACTGTCCACCATGGGTAACCATTATCACATTTGACACATCAGTGTCTCAGTGTTCAGCATCACAGCAACCACAAGTTACCTCTGTACTGCAAATTGGACAGACCAGTACTATACCACCTAGAAGAATGTTTGACCAAAAACAAGTAAAAGTAGGCCTGAGGGCCACAGATTAAAATCACTCACCTTTGGCTTGGTAGCATCACTTTCTATCCATTAGACCCACTGAACTCTATGTTGTTGTTGTTAAATGTCATCGAGTTGTAAGCAACTCATAGCAACCCTATGAATGAAAGACCTGAACCTTTGTATGATTTTTGTCCTTTCTCCAGTGATTTTGTGTATTCCCTCCATCTTCTTTTGATGTTTTCTGGGTCATTCTATATCTTGCCCAAAACAACTTTCAATATAGTGACACGAGGCTTAAATTTGTTTTTCAGTTCTCTCAGATTGAGAAATGCAGAGTGAGTTCTTCCCTTTTTATTCTCCAGTTCCAGATCTCTGCATATTCCATTATAATACCTTGTTTTTTCCTCTTTGGCTGCCCTTTGAAATCGTCTGTTCAGCTCTTTTACTTCAGTATGCTTTTCTTTTGTTTTGACTTCTTTACACCCTTGGTACTAGCAATCAGGAAATAAGGAGATGTATTATACCAGGAAAATCTGCAGTTAGGAACATCTCCAAATTGTTGAGGAGTAATGATTTCCATTTGAGGACTAAAGTGAATCTGATTCAGGCCATAGTCTTTCCTATCACTTGCTATGGATCTGAGATCTGGACAATGAATAAGGACGACAGAAGAAGAACTGATGCCTTTGAGCTGTGGTGCTGAAGAAGGGCACTTAATATCCCATGGACGGCCAAGAGAATGAACAGACGTGTCCTGAAAAGGGTGCAGGGAGAGTGCTCTTTGGAAGTAAGAATAATGAGACTTAGCCTCACATACTTTTTGCATGTTGCTAAGAGAGGCTGTTCCTTGGAAAAGGACAAGATGCTGGGAAGGGTGGAGGATTGGGAAGAAGAGAAAGACCCTCACCCAGGTGAATTGACATGGTGACTACTGCAGTGGCCTCTTGTGTGTCAGGAAGTCTGAGGATAGCACAGGATAGAACAGAGTCATTCATTATTGCCCATAATCTCTTTCAATATTGTGATACGAGGCTTAAATTTGTTTTTCAGTTCTCTCGGATTGAGAAATGCAGAGTGAGTTCTTCCCTTTTTATTCTCCAATTCCAGCATTCAGATCTTTTGTTTATAGGGTCTATATGAGTTATACTCGACTCAACGGCACCTAACAACAACGATCATTAATATCACAGTTCAGTAAAATGTTGCTGAAGACTATTGAAAAATGGCTAGAACAGTACATTGCTTGTCATCAGGGCCATTGGCTGCAGACATGCCTTGCTTTGTCCCCCCCACACACAAATGCTGTCTCTCTTACCGAATGAGTTCTGCATATCCTGAGTCTGACAGCTCCACTTTTCCAACAACATGTGCCCGCTCTCTGTCTCCATATTACATTTTATTGTTCTCATAGTATTTTTTAAACTTTTTTTTACATTGCTTTGCATACAAAGTTCATGTACATTGTGTTTCACACAATCCTTCATTCACATGTGTTTCACACAGTCTCACACAGTATTTTAAACATTCTCTTCACTGAAGAAGTTATGTGTCTCATAATTTTAAAAGTCTGAAAAAGTGAAGTTGGCAAGGTCTCCTTTCGCATCTTCTCCAGCAATGCCCAGGGAAGCCTCTATGAAGACATCAAACGTAGTATTGTGTCAGACAGACCTGCAGCGCAGGATCTCTTTAGAGTCCTAAAGAGCATGGCTAGCAGTTTGAAGACTGACTGGCTCTACTAATGTGCCCAAGACATGCTATTTTTATTTGCCTTCTATGCCTGTAAAATTTAGATAATGAATAAGAACCGATGCCTTTGAATACTATCTTCTTTGTGTTGACCAAGAACGTTGACTATACCATGGGCTGCCTAAAGAACAAAGAAATCTGTCCTAGAGGAAATGCAGCTAGAGTGCTCTTTGGAAGTAAAGAAAGTGCAATTCTGTTCCATTGTGGAGGATTATCTGTCCTTCCAGAGGCCAGGACTCTCAGACATGTTGTAGGTGGGACACGCTGAATTCACCAATAGTCAGGAGCCTTCTGGACGAGCTGCAGCCAACCTTCTATGGAGCACTTTTCTGAGACACACTCATGGGCTCACGTGTCCTCTGCTCCCAAGGCTAAGTTGGCATCTCCAGCATCTTCATCCCTGCTTCATACCATGCTTACTTTTTACTTTGGTCAAAAGAACCCTCAGTCCAAAGAAGCAGACACGTGATAGGGAGGGCAGAGGTGGGGCCTTGACCCTTCAGCTGGGAATGGGTCTCTGAATGTGTGGGATGGCTGGCCAGGCTACACAGCCAGCTGGAGGGAACTGTGGGCGAGGAGGTCTGGCCCTGGCTGAACCAGCTCATTAAATGTCTCAGGAGCCATATGGTGCTGCAACTCGCTGTCTCCAAGAAGCATGCTTGGAAGAGAGGTGAGGAGCCTGCCTTGAGCGCCCACACCAGCCAGTTGTCTAGGAAACACCGAGGAAATTACACCCTGCCAGGTAGGAGGACCCCAGTGGGGCAAAGGAACTGAATAGTCAGTCTGGGATAGATGCCATCCAGGTCATCTCTGTCCGTGTGACACTCTTCATAAAGGACCTTTTCATCAGGGACATCAGCTACAGGCATACTATGCCCTCCACGGATGCTAACTTTCTTAGGGACTGAGGTTTGGCATAACCCTGAGTAGAGTAAGTTTATCAGCTCCACCTTTCCAACAATGTGCGTCCACTTCATGGGTCTGCGTTACATTTTGGTGATTCTCCCAACATTCTAAATATTTCATAGTTGAAAAAGCTCATCATTTCAGAATTTTTAATGTCTGAGAAAGAATGAGGTTGACAAGGATTTCCTTTTGCTTCTCTTCTCAATCAGTTCCCATGGAAACACCAATGAAGATATCAAATGCAGTATTGTACTAGACAAACCTGCTTCCCAGGACCTCTTTAGCGTTCTAAAGAGCAAGGATGTCAGTGTATAGATTAAGGTGCTACTGATTTTCATTTGCTTCATGGTGTTGTTTGTTCTGTTATGTGCCCTCGAGTCATCTGTGACTCATAGCGACCCTATGTACAACAGCTCTAAACCCTGCTCTATCCTGTGCCAATCTCACTGTCTCTGACACACTTACCTCCATTACCCCAGTCACTGAATCAATCCATCTCATCCAGGGTCTTCCTCTCCTGTGTTGTCCCTCCACCCTCTCAAGCATGATGTCCTTCTCCAAGGCCTGATCCCGCCTTGTAACATGTCCAAAGTATGGCAGGTGAAGTGTCAGAATCCTTGCCTCCAAGGAGCAGCCTGGCTTCACCCTCTCCAAGATGAACTTGTTTGTTCTCCTAGCAGTCCATGGTATATTCAACACTCTTCTCTAGCACCACAGCTCAAAGGCATCAACTCTCCTTCTATAATCCCTACTCATTGTCCAGCTCTCTGATGCATAGCAAGTAATTGCAATGACCATGGCCTGTATCAGGCACACTTTAATCTCCAGACTGACATCATCGCTCATCATGAAGATAACAGATTCTCACCACTGGGCCAATTTGCAGCATCATGATAGATGGTGTTTTGCTTGATATGCAGGTAAAAGTCGGACAATGACTAAGGAAGACCAAAAATAGACTCAATGTGTTTTAATTGTGTTGTTGGCAAAGGACATTGAATATCCTTGGACTGCTGAAAGAACGAGCAAATCTGATTTGAGGATATGCAACCAGGATGCTCCTTACAAGCAAGGATGATGAAACTCCGTCTCGCTTACCTTGGGGGTGTTGCCAGGAGTGGACAGTCCTTGGAGAGAGACACTGTACTTGGAAAAGTAAATGGTCAATGAGAAAGGAGGGGAAGACTGTCACCGAGGAGGGTTGGCGCAGGGCTCCACCAATCACAGGGGGGATTGTGAGGACAGGATGGAACGGGATTGGGCAGAGCTTCCTTCGGTTGCTCAGGACAGCTAGGCTTCAGAGCCCATCTGGGCCTAACTGTAACATTACTCACTCAATAGACTGTGGTGGAAAGCATTTTTTACACTGTGAAGTTAATAGTTTAAAAAGAAAGAATTTGTATATGTGCTGAGAAGCCAGCCAAGGTGTGTGAGATGCTTTATTGCAGCATGAATTTTTTTTTTATTGCAGTGGTCTGGAACAGAACCCACTGTGTCTCCAAGGCCTGCCTGTGGATTCAGGGAAAATAACAAACAGGACCAGCAAACTGGAGCCAGAGAATCAGAAGCATAAACACCCGGGCTTGTTAATGACCCTTCCTGAGTTGTGGGCACTCTGATGTGACTCCTATCTATGGGATTGGATAGATGGAACTCTCCCTGTTAGAATCAAACCCTCCAGCATCCAACCGATGGCTCTGACCCCATCCAGGGCCTCCATTAGGCACGAGCGGCTTCTCAGGTACCAACAAGGTCGGCTTTTTCTCTACTGAAAGATTAAAAAATTTTTGCATTCTTAATTGCTTCATAAATAAGGAATACCAAAGAAGGATTCCAGGGGCAATAATTCACAGGGGTGGCAAATGCCCATCTTTCTCCTGCAGAGCAGCTGGTGGATTCAAACCGCATGCCTTTGGATTGGCAACACAATTCCTTACCACTAAGCCACTAGAGCTCCCCTATGACACATTAGGCACTCAAAGCACATACTAAATGAGTGAATGTGTGTCTAACACACAGCAGAAACTGTCCTAGGCCCTGGCGTTTTGTCAGTGAATACACCAACAATGAAACATTTCTGTCTCATTAGAATTCTGTTATAGAGGCACCAGGGAAAAAAACAATAGAATAGCATATATGTAAATTATATATTCTAGAAGGAGATGGATTATCATTAAAAAATAGACAGTATGGCTAAGTGACTTCATGTAACATGTCCACAGGGTTTCCTGCGCTTAACAATCGTGGACTCGAGCCATCAACCTTATAAGTAGAATGTTTAGCAGCCAACTATTTAACCTGCATGGCACCATAGTTGCTTTCTTAAAAATATAACCTGTTCTGATGAGGGAGAGACCTGTTTAAAAGGGGTATGTGACTGTGTATTATTGTCATGATAGGAGTCCAGAGTGAAGGCTGCACAGTGGAGTGGACTTGGGAGGGTGGAGGTGGATTGCATAACAATGAAAGAGTTTTTCTTTTACTTTTCAAGGAGAAGAGTGAATTGGGGGAGGGGTGAGCAGGGAGAAAAGTGCAACAATGAATGACTGGAAACCCTCAGTGTCTGTAAACTTTCATTAAAATTAATTTTTAAAAAAATCGATAGCAGGGAGCTCTGGTGGCCTAGTGGCAAGAAGCTGCACTGCAATCCCAGAGGCACACAGTTTAAATCCACCAGATGCTCTGCTGGAAAAGGAGGGACAATCTCCTCCTGTATCA
This sequence comes from Elephantulus edwardii, assembly GCF_000299155.1. NCBI lineage: Eukaryota > Metazoa > Chordata > Mammalia > Macroscelidea > Macroscelididae > Elephantulus > Elephantulus edwardii. The sequence continues at coordinate 43,002,853 of NW_006399752.1, forward strand.
GTCAGATCTGATTTGACGGTACACGTACGCAAAATAATAAAAAATAAAATAAATCGACAGCAAGGTACTTGGAAGTGCTAAGGTGTGTGTTGTTGTTGAGTATCGCCAAGTTGGAACCGACCCATAGCTGACCCTCCATCAGAGTTCAGAGGCAGGGATGGCTTTTCTTTCTCCTACAGTGCAGTTGGTAGATTTGAACTGCATACCTTTGGGCTGGCAGCTCAGTTCCTTACTGCTAAGTGCTGGGATATGAATTGAAAATTCAGTGGTTCAAAGCTACCAACTGCTCTTTGGGAAGATGTGGCAGTCTGCTTCTGTAACGATTTCTGGCTTTGAGCCCTCTGTGGTGGCCACGCTCTGTCTGTAGAGCTACTATGAATCAGAATCATTTGACGACAATAGATACACGTATAATTGCTGTTGTTGGGGTTTTTTTCGAATTCCATTCATTCATTGTTGCACTTTTCTCCCTGCCCCCCCTCCCCTGTTCGCTCCTCTCCTTGAAAAGCAAAAGAAAAACTCCTTCATTGGTACACAATCCCCCCCCCTGCACACACCCCAATCTCACCCGTATAATTGCTGTTTTAAGAGGCTGTTCACTGCGCTGACTCAGAGAAACCCTGTGAACGGCAGGAAGAACCCTGCTCCTCCTCACAGTCGCCCTGTGCTTAAGCCCAGAGTCGCACTCACTGCGTCCGTCCCTCTCCTGGAAGGTCTGCCTCGCCTCTGATGATCCTCTAGGTGCCTGGACGTGATGTTCTTTCCTGAGGACGGGCCCTCGTGGTAATCTGCTCAAGTCCATGAACCGAAGCCTCCCCATCTTTCCTTCTAAGGACCAGTCTGGTGGCACCTCTTGTAAGACAGATTTGTTTATTCTCTTGACAGCACACGGGATGTTCTATATTCTTCACTAACATCACCAACATCAATTCAAGGGCATGAGCTCTCCCCTGTGTATATGAATATGTGTGCGAAGCCATAAGACAGCACTGCCCTTGGTCGTGTGACATCCCCACGATCGTTGCTCTGTTGGGGCCCATTGTTGCAGTCAGTGTGTCAGTCCATCCATATGAGGAACTTCCTCTTCTCCGCTGACTGTCTGTACCTTACCAGATGTGATGTCCTTCTCCAGACACAGGCTCCTGATAACAGGACCAAAGTGCATGGCATGATGTCAGATCAGCCTCACTGCAAGGAACATTTTGGCTGTCCTCCTTTCATTACAGGTTCGTTTATTCCTCAAGTGGTCCATGGTCTGTTCAGTATTCCTTGCAAGCACCTTAATTAATGCAAGTCAAGTTCTGACTCGACTATACACCACCACAACAAATGTGTCCCAATCATAGGCAAACATCTTTCTGATATTCTCTGCTCTCTGCTAAGCTGCATCTGACCGCAGCAATGATGTCCCTTATTCTATGTTCTCTTCTGAATCTGGCTTGAATTTCTGGCAGTTCCTGTTAATGTACTGCTGCAACTGTTGTGCAGTTATCTTCAGAGGGACAAGAGTTTTTCAATCACCTCATGTGTGGATCAGAACAAACTATGACTAACTTTGAGGAGAATGGGAATCCCAGAACACTTGATTGTGCTTATGCAAAACCTATACTTGGACCAGGAGGCAGTCCTCAGAACAGAGCAGGGAAACACTGTCTGGTTCAAAATCAGAAAAGGAGTGCGTAAGGGATGCATTCGGTCTCCATACCTTTTCAATCTACATGCAGAACAGATCATTCAGAAGGCTGGGCTGTCTGAGGTGAAAAATTGTGTCAGGATTGGAGGAAGACTCATCAACAACCTATGTTATGCAAATGGCACACCCTTACTTTCTGAAACTGAGGAGGACCTAAAGTGCTTGGCTCAGAAGGTCAAGGATTGTAGTGTTCTATATGGTTTGAAGCTCAACATCAAGAAGACAAAGATTCTCACCACTGGGCCAATTGGCAACATCATGATGGATAGAGAAGAGATTGAGATAGTTAACAGTTGCCCCTTTCTTGGCTCCACAGTCAACACTTTTGGCATCAGCAATCAAGAAATTAAAAGACGATTTGTGTTAGGTAAGTCTGCTGTCAGGGACCTCTCTGAGTACTGAGAAGCAACAATATCAGTCTGGAGACTAAGGTGTGCTTGATCTAGGCCATGGTTTCACAATTACTTGTTATACAGCAGAAAGCTGGACAATGACTAAGGATGACAGAAAGAATCAATGCCTTTGAGTTGTGGTGCTGGACAAGAGTCTTTAACATACCATGGAGTGCCAAGAAAACAAATCAGTCTGTCTTGGAGAAGATGAAACCAAGTTTCTCCTCAGAGGCTATGATTTTGAAACTCCATCTCACATACTCTGGGCACGTGACTAGGATGGACCAACCCTTAGAAAAGGACCTCATGCTCAGAAGGGTGGAGGGGCAACACAGGAGAGGAAAACCCCAGATAAGATGGATTGACAACAGTAATGGGGGCAATGGGGGTAGGGGTGCTGAAGTCAGTGACACAAGCTCAGGACAGGGCAGGTTTCAGAGCTGTTGTCCACAGGGTCACGATGAGTGGCGCATAACAACAGCACATGCACATGAAAGCTGTTTAATGAACAAAGAAGACCAAAGGAGATATGGTGCATATGAATCCCGCTGTTGGTGAAGATGGTTGAGGATGCCGTGACCTGCCAGAGGATGGATGGACGGATCAGTTCAGATGTAACAGTCGAGCCAGGATTCTCCTTAAAGGAGAGGAAGGCAAACTGCTGTCTCTTTCGTTGGGCATGTGAACTGCAGGAACCATATCTCTCTTTGCAGAGCAAGCCCCTCAGTGAGCTGGAGGATACAGAGGCCATTCCAGGCTTATCTCAGATTCTCCAACTGGTGTGAGAATGGAGCAGAAGTGGGTGCTTTTTCATCCCGTTGAATATCAGGACACGATGAGATGGAACATACTTGATGACACGTGACAACAGGCTCAGTCCTTAGCACGGCAGGCACGCCCCCGTATCCACACCTCTTCCCCCTTTGTTTCACCCCTAACCTTCCCTCTGTGTGGCCATGCCCTGTCGCCCAGCCTCTGGATGCCAGCTGGGTCTGGCCCACAGTCTGCTTTTTATTCTCTTGGCTGGAGTGTAAAGTGAGTGGGCGAAGGTCTCCCACGCAGCAGGATCCCAGGCGAGCCCTTCCCGGCTGCTTCCCCGGCGTTCTTTGAAGCTACAGTTTGCAAAGTGCGTTGGGTTTTAAACCATGCTAAGGTTACCCACTCAGCACTTCTGCACAGGGCTTGCCAACCTCTGTGGCTGGCTGCCTTCCAGCTGTGTAATAAAGCAGCTTCAACGGTTTTTCAGGGTAGTGTGTATCGCGCTCACCTTCAAAACCCATTCAATCAAATCTCCAGAAGCCAGAGCTGCAGGGTCGGAGGGGGTGTCTCTCGGCACCTGGTCTCAGGTGTAGTGGTTATGGAGTCGACTAGAGTATCTCTTTGCAACCCTGCCTTTGGGGTTTGAGAGCATTGGCAAATTCATACACATGCAATCATTCCATTTTAGAGCTTGCGGTAGCTCCTATTCTGTGAAAACCAGAGAGGTGCTGGAACAGGTGAAGATTTTGACCTGTTGAGGCCCTAAAACCAGCAAATTCTCCCAAAGAGGGTTACAAACAGAGAGAACAGGGACGTGTCTCATGCTGCTGCTCTTGTTAGGTGCCGTCGAGTCATAGATGACTCATAGCGACCCTATGAATGAGAGGCCTGAGCACTATTCATAGAGTTTCTGGAAGCATCGCTATGAGTCATCTACAACTCGATGGCACCTAACCACAATAACAACAACAACATAGTGCTACATAGGCCTGTTGTTGTTGTTGTTGTTAAGTGCCATAGAGTCACAGGCGACTCATAGCGACCCTATGCAGGAGAGTCCTCGACGCTTGGGTGCCTTTCATCCTCTCTCCAAGTTCATAGGGTTTCCGGAGGCAAGCTATTATGGAAGTGGATGCCACTCCTCCTTCCACGTACATAGGCCTAGTGAACAGAAATTTATGCTACCATGCCTAAGGTGGGTGATTTTAGTCTGTGGCCCTCAGGCCCGGTTTTAATTTGTTTTGGTCAAACATTCTTCTAAGTGGTATAGCACTGGTCTGTGCATTTGCTGTACAGAGGTAAGTAGTGGTTGCTGTGATGCTAAACACTGTGACACTGATGTGCCAAATGTGATAATGGTTACCCACGGTGGACAATGTTTGCTGGGGCTTCCCGATTAAAACAAGTCTGGAAGCAGGAGTGGCATCCACTTCCGAAATGGCTTGCCTCCAGAATCTATGAACAGTGCTCAGGCCTTTCGTTCATAGGGTCTCATGCTGCAGTCAGCTGGAATTTTGGCGAACTTCACAAGGCAGGAATACAGTGGGTGTTTCTGACGCCTCTCAGTGGACGAGGCAGGCATGCACAAGCCATGTGTCACTCGGCAGCTCTAACACAGGGAGTAAGGACAGTGCGGTCATTCTGAATGCGTGTCATGGAGTCAGTTCCAAACCACGACAGCCCCACCTGTGCCGGAGTAGAACAGTCCTCCTTGTTGTTGCTTTTGTCGTTGTTGTTAGGAACTGTCAAGTCGAGCATGATTCAGAGCAACCCTATGCACAACAGTTCTGAACCCGGTTCTTTCCTGCACCGTCCACGGCACACTTGAGCCCATTGCCACAGTCACTGTTTCAATTGATCTCACTGAGGGTCTTCCTCTCCTTTGCTGACCCTCCACCTTTCCAAGCATGATGTCCCTCTGCAAGGAACAGCCCCTCCTAACAACATACACAAAGCATATGAGACAAAGTTTCGTCATCCTTGCCCCCAAGGAGCTCTCCGGCTGCACCCGTGTTCAGTGCTCTTCTCCAGCACCACAGCTCAAAGACATCAATTCCTCATCTGTCATCCTGATTCATTGTCAAGCTCTCCGATGCGAATGATTGAAAAGGCCCTGCCCTGAATCCGGTGCCAATTACTCTTTAAACTGACATCAGTGCCCTTCAGGACTTTGGAGAGGTCTCTGACAGCAGACTCTCCCAAGGCAATAAGTTTCCTGATCTCCTAACTGCTGGTACCAACGCCGTGGATTGTGACTCCAAGTAGGATGAAATAATTGGCAATTTTGACAATATCAATCTTTTCTCTGTCTGTCATGATGGCACCTATTGGTTCAGTGATTTTTTTAAAAAGTAGTTCGCCAGGCCTTTCTCCCGAAGCACCTGTGGATAGACATAAACCCCCAATCTCTTGGTTAGGAACCAGGTGTACTAACTTTACAGTCAGAGAGAATCAAATGCAAATCCCAATCTCCCAGCTTACTCTGTAGCTGGGTGGCCTTGGACAAGCACGATAATGCCTGAGCCTGTTTGCTCACCTACAAAAGCGGACGTTACAATGGCTGCTATGTAGATGGTGGGGGTAATGATTGAATTAAGTTCAATTATTAACCACCACACAAACCCACTGCCTTGGATCAATTCCAACACATGATGAGCCTGTGAAGGACAAGATAGATCAGCCCCATGTCATTTGCAAGGCTGTTAGTCATCACGGAAGCTGAATACTGTGTTTCTGCTTTGGTACAACTGGTGGGCTCAAACCACTGACCTTCTGGTTAGCAGCGTAACACGTTAATCACTATGCTGCCTCTCATTGCTGTCCATCCAGAACTGACTCATAGCTGACCCTCCATTGGTCTCTGAAACTGTAAATTGCACAGGAGATTGGCCCCGTCCTTCTCCTAAGGGACAACTTGCTGATTTGTACTGTCTGTCTAGTCAGAACCAGCCCATAGCTGACCCTCCAGCAGGTTTTCAGAGGTGGGGAGTCACACAGGAGGAGATTGCCCATCTTTCTCCCATGGAGCAGTTGGGGGATTCAAACCATGTTCCTTTGAATTGGCAGCGCAACTCCTTATTACTAGGCTACTCAAGCTCCCCTAGGAGCCACTGGTGGATTTTGAATCTCTAGCGAGGTGTGGCCTCTCAGCTAGCAGCCCAGGTCCTCATGAACTAGGCCACCAGAGTGCCCCACGGTGCTGTCAGGGCTCCTCAAAGGTGGAAACACATGCCGGGCTGTGTGTAAGGAGGGTTGACGTCGATGTGCTCTGAGACTCGTAATATTTCTCACAGCTCCATGTGGCACATGCCTGCTGACCCCCCCTGGAGCTTGCACGTTAGACTCCTCCACTCTGAGATCTTCTTATCTGGAGGGTCTGAGGCGACCGGGTCTGACAGTGTTTCTGAGCAGCCAGAGGGCAAGGCTGGGCCGGCATGAGAGGAGCAGAGTGTCTGCTTACATCGCGCTGACCTGTGGCCCACCCTTGTGTCCCATCAAACCCGGAACTCCCTGCAAACAGTGTTCACTGGCCACTGTGATTGGCAAGCTGGCACCTGTGCTCTGTCAGCAATTGTTTTTGTTTTGTTTAAATTTAGTTTATTCTTTTTTGTGTGTACCATCAAATCAGATCTGACTGGTACAGGAGGAGATTGCCCCTCCTTCTCCAGCAGAGCATCTCGTGGATTTGAACCACATACCTCTGAGACAGCAGTGCAGCTTCTTGCCACTAGGCCACCAGAGCTCCCTGTCAGCAGTTTTTGAGGCAATACGGAAATTCTTAGAGCTCTGGCTATACCTGAGAGTCCTTTCCAGCTTCCACCATCTCCTCACCCACTGTTAGACTTTCCCACAAGACAATAAAAGCTCCAGTCTCCAGGGTCTTCACTTAGGGTGGACCAAGAACATGGCTCTGGGCTACTACACTGTAGAGTTCTTCATCGTCCCCCACATTCTTCCTCTGAGACCTCACCAGCCAAGCAGGCGCCTAAGCCCAGCTTGAAATCAGCTCTGCTGCCTCCCATTTCTGCATCCTACCAGCCTTGGTGGCATAATGGTTAAGCGTTTGGCTGCTAACAAAGTGGCTGGCAGTTCGAATCCATCCAGCAGTAATATGAAGGGGAAATGTGGTAGTTGCTTCTGTGAAATCTTATGTTGTATATCATCCAGCTGGAGCTGACTCATAGCAGACCCTCCAGTGAGTTTTCAGAGACAATAAATCTCACAGAAGGAGATTTCCCATCTTTCTCCTGCAGAGTAGCTGGTGGATTTGAACAGTGTTTCTTTGAGTTGGCAGTGTAGCTCCTTACCATTCAGCCACCAGTGCTGCCTTGGGGGCAGTCCTACTGCACGAGCGTGTCTCTGAGTCATGCCTCTCACACTGGGCGCCCTTGGACAGGTTACCTAACCTAGCCAAGCCTCAGTTCCCTTGATTACAGAATAGAAAGAGTGTAGTCGTGACCTTCTTGCAGGTTTGCTCTGTCCCCGGGAGTGAGGCAAGCCAGCATGGGCCTAGGGTTTGAACCAGGAGGCGGCCTTAAGCCCAAAGCAGCTGGGAGAGGAAAGGAAGCAGCCATGCTGTTCCTGGTTGGCTCCTCCCAAGGTCTTGGGAAGTTCTCCTTGCCAGAAGGAAGGAGCATGGTGGTGTGAGCACAGGAATCGTGGCAAGCTTTTGGAGTCGACTGCTTTTCCGGGCATGTGTTTGACGTGCAGGTTTGCTTTGTCCCGGGAGTAAGGCTAGCCAGCCTGGGCCTAGGGTTTGAACCAGGAGGTGGCCTTAAGCCCAAAGGTTCAAATTGTTATCCTGTCAAACATTCTTCTTCTAGGTGGTATAGTACTGGTCTGTGTGTTGCTGTACAGAGGTAACTCGTGGTTGCTGTGATGCTGAAGACTGTGACAGTGACGTGCCAGTTGTGGTAATAGGTACCCATGGTGGACAGTGCGGGCTGGAGCTTCCCAGCTAAATCAAGCCTGGAAGCAGGAGCAGCATCCACTTCCGAAATGGCTTGCCTCCGGAAACTCTATGTACGAACAGTGCTCAGGCCGTTCGTTCATAGGGTTGCTATGAGTCGTCTACGACTGAACGGCATCAAACAATAACAACAACAGTCGTGACCTTACCTAATGGCCCATACACAGTCTTACCCTCAGGGGCGGATTATCCAACGTGCACTAATCTGAGTTTACCCACTAATCTGTGGTGAACAGTTTCACATGTTTTCACATCAGCCTGTGCTTATCTCGCTGGCTGCGTCCTCTGTCCTTGTCAAGGACTATGATTTTTGAACAGAAGTATTGATGCTTTAGGAAGATGTTGTGGGGTTGAGAGAAAGGCACCAGCCACACCTGGAAGCAGAATGGCCGGAGTTGTATTATTCTCATTATTGTTGAAGCTACAGAACAAATTGGGTTTTCATTCAACCACTCACACACATTTTGTTTACAACATTAGTTACAATGCCCACGGTGTAAATGTCTCCCACTTCTCCCTTGTGGTTCTCATTTTTATCGATCCTTCAAGCCTACCTCTTCCTGTCTTCAGGGGTGGGACATTGGGCCAATGCTGCTTTTTTGTCCTGATATAGTTGCTTTGGAGAAAGGATGAAAGTCACACAAGTGTTGAGGACTTTCGTTCATAAGGTCGCTATGAGTCGCCTATGACTCGACGGCACTTGACAACAACAACAACAGAGCTGCTTATTCTAAAGCATGCGTTCCTCGCAGGTGTTATGTACTTTATAGGCCCGGCCGATGCCTGTCCCATGATCTGCCAAAGAATAAATTGGAGAAAGTGCAGCCAAGGTGTTCCTTGCAAAGGCAACATTGGTGAAATTTTATCTCACATATTGTGGGCATGTTGTCAGGAGGGACGAATCTTTGGGAAAAGACTTCAAGCTAGAAAAGGTAGAGGGGCAGAGAAAGAGAGGAAGACCCTCAATGAGATAAACTGATATAGTGATTACAGCCGTGGATGTGAGCCTGGCGAGTGGGGGTCGTGCAGGATAGAACAACCTGAGATCTCCTATTCACGGGGTCGCTGGGAGGCAGAGAACATTCTCCGCACATGTTCTCCTCCTTGTCCCTCTCTGCTCTTGCATTTCCTTCCCCCCAGGTGTCTTCCTGCTGGCCTTATAGTAAGAAGCAGTGTGGCAGTTCCAAAGGCATACAGTTCAAATCCACCAGCTGCTCTGTGGGCAAGGGATGGGCAGTCTCCTCCCATGTGATTTACCATCTCTGAAAACCTGCTGGAAGGTCAGCCAGGAGTCAGTCACAACTTAAGGGCACACCTCCACATCAGGTGCCCACTCACGCTTGGACAGTGCAAAATCTGAGAGTCCATACCATTCTCTCTGCCTTTTACCTGTTTGAAAAGGGTGGAGTGGTGCAGGGTGCCTAAAAGTGAGGTCTGTAACTGAGCGTTTAAGGCCATGCTGTTGTCTGCCTTTGAGTCAGAACCAACCCACTACTGACCCTCCAGTGGGTTTTCAGAGACCATAAATCACACCAGAGGAGAGTGTGGGAGCAGCTGGTGGGTTTCAACCACCTGTCTCTGGGTTGACATCATGACTCCTTACCATCAAGCCACCAGAGCTCCCTTGAGAGGCCCTAGGAGGGGTGGTAAAAGCCACCAGCAGACCCGTCCTGACTCCTGGTAACCCCACGTGTTTCGGAGCAGTGTGTTTTGGAGGGTTTTCAATGGCTGGTTTTTCTAATATAAATCTCCAGGCTTTCTTCCTAGTCTCCTCTAGAGTAGACTCGATAGGTCCACCTTTCAGTGACCCCCTAGGCACACTGACAATTTGCACCAGCCAACGAGTCTAAGTAAGAATATGATAGAAAAATAGACTTTGCCCAGGAGGGAAGATGGAATCATGAGAGTCAACGGAAGTCAAGGCAGAGGAAGGGTGAGCTCCAGGAATCAGGAAAAGCGTGTTCCTGAACCAGACCTTGGTACTCTGTCAGAGAGAGGGAGGGGCTTCTATTAAACCACCGATTCAACCTCCACGCTTGCTCGCCACACTGGTACTGGCCGGTTCTCCTTTCAGAACCTTCTGAGCTCTGATGGCCACAGTCTCCCAGTGGGTCCGTGCACCCAGGAAGGACCCTGCCCCCCCGATCCTCCTCCTGTTCCCTGGAACTTATCTGGTCCCAAACCAGTGACAAAGGCCCAGGGGGTCCCGAGGGTCCAGCTGGGAGGTCCGAGTGGCCAGGCTGAGGGAGCGACCCAGTGGGGGCGTGTCTGTGACGTGGTGTGTCACGTGGTTCCTGGGCGGAATATCTGTTCCATTTGTATACTGATTTTTTTTTAATTGGGTTGCTTACTTTCTTATTGTTGGCTTTAGAGAATTCTTAACATACTCTTATTCTTCATCAGGGAATGTTTTGCAAAGACTTTCTCCCAGAGTACAGCTTATCTTTCTATTTTCTTAAGTATCTTTCAAAGACCATTTGGATGATGGGTTATTGTATCCAATTTTTCTTTTGTGATGCATGCTTTTGGTATCCCAAGATGTATTTATTAAAGACTTTCCTGCTACATTTTCTTCTTGATGTCTTGCTGTTCTGCAATTTACATTTGGGTCTCTGATCCATTTCGAGTTAAATTTTGACTGTGGTATGAATGGAAGTCTCTTGGTTATTTTTTTCCCTATTATGTTTATTACTGTCCAGAAGTTTCAAGGCTATTTGTTGAAAACACAATCCATCTCCGTCGCATCACTGTGAGGAGAAGTCAATTGAGCATGTATGTGTGTGTATATTTCTAGGCTCTACATTTGTTCTATTGGTCTGTGTCTCCAGCAAAACCACAATGGATGATTGTAACTATATGTTAGAGCTTCACATCAGAGACTATGAGTCCTGTAACTTTGATCTTTATCGAAATTATTTCAGCAATTTAGGTCTTTTGCTTTCTTTACCATACAAATTTCACAATGAGCTTGTCAATTTCTCCAAAGAAGTTAGCTGGAGTTTTCACTGACTCTGGATACCAACCAAGTTGGTGTGAATTAACATTTCGACAATGCTGAGTCTTTGAATCAATGAACTTACCTAATATCTCTTCATTTAAATCTTTAATTTCTTTCTTCAATGTTTTGTAGTTTCCAGCATATGAATCTTTTACATTATTTTGTTCTAGTTAGCTCAAAGTAGTCCATGTTTAAAGTGATCACTAGCAAGCTGTTAGGTTAAAAACTACAGTGCACCCAAATTATGGCCCAAATCATGATCTTTTCAATAGCTTCCTACGCACTGAAAGTTCAATAAATAAAGAAGACCAAAGAAGAATTGATGCCTTTGTGTTGATGGTATGGACTGCCGAAAGAACAAGCAAGTCTTTCTGAGAAGAGCCTCCAGGGTGCTTCTTCGAGGTGACGAGTGGGAGATGAGTGAAGCTTTATCTCACATAATTTGGTCACATTGTCTGGAGGGGCAAGTCCTTGGAAAAAGACATCCTGCTGGGAAAGGTGGAGGGTCAGAGGCAGAGAGGAGGACCCTCAACGAGATGGACTGACGGAGTGACTGTAACAAGGGGTAAGCAGATCATGAGGCTGGCGCAGGACAGGGCAGCTTCACGTCTGTTGTTCATAGAGTGACTATGAGTCGTCGTCACCTTGACGGCACCTGACCACAAGTCATCTCATAAGGACCTCTGGGGGCACAGTGCTAAAGTCGCGTATGTGCTACACGGCTAACTCAAAGCATCAGGAGTTCAAATCCACCAGCTGACCCCTCCGAAAATTAGGTCGCTGTTACTCACAAAAATGTATAGTCTTTGGAAGCCAACAAAGAGTCGCTATGAGCTAAAATTGGCTCAGCGGCCGTGGAGAGGCCACATCTCAGCCATCTCTAAAGTGCGTGGGGAGCTGCATTCAACAGTGGCTGCACAGTGAAGTGGCAAAAGGTGGGCTTTGGGGCCCAATGGTGTGGGTTCAAATTCCTGCTCTACCGACCTTCTAACTATGACCTTGGGCAAGTCACTCGACTTCTCTGTCTTGGTCCCCATTTGTGAGGTAGGAAGCTGGGGATGAAAGTAGGACCAACCTCACAGGGCTGCTGTGAGAACCCATGAGCCTCTTGGAGAAGCATGTCTGGCACTTAGTGGGTGCTGTGTCCTTAGCGTGTGCTGTGTCCTTTACATGTGCTGAATGAGTGGAGACCCCTGGAGCCTCTGACACATTGAGTCAGCTCTTCTGCAGCCAGTGGTCCAGCTGCCACATGGAGTCCTGAAGAAGCCACCTGCCCACCCACCTACCCTCTGGCCTAGCGACAACATGCAGAGAGCTAAGCTGCTGTGGGATCCACAGCAAACAGGCTTTTGGTGGTAACACTGAGACACTCCCTCCAACTCTCATTTCATGAAAAACAGACAGACATTGCCCTCAGGGGTTGCGTGGAGGCTAGCTCTGCTTGTTAACACGTCTACCAGAAGGTGGACAGGCTCCTGGAGCCAAGAGCAGGTCTCATTAATAATTAACAGCTCTCTGAGCAGCCTCGTTTCCCCCAAATCAGAACCGCCTGTTGTGGTGACAGGACTCAAACCTCGCAGTGTGTGGTCAGGACAGTGGCCTAACTAGCAGGCCAGGCTCTGGCCCAAGATACTGGTCACTGGCTACTCTGGGGATGACCCCAGGGTGCAGGGCCTTGCCACACTGTCCTTAAGCCGACCGGCTTACCTCGTTTGCCTCACAGCCTGGTAAGTAGGCTAAGGCCAGCCTGGGAAGATTATTTGCGGGGGATTAGAGGGGAGAGGGCAGGATTAGGGTAGCCTTCTAGCTGGTGGAGGGGAGAGCAGACCGCAGGGGATGAGCGCGCCTTTAGATCGTTTGGTGACGGGGATTTTCAGCGGATTGACAGACGGGAGAGTTTTTAGTGCGCTGAAGCCGCCTTTTGAGGGTGAAGACACATGGTCACAGGGTGGGTGTCGCCTTGTCCAACTGGCCTCCCAGCCAGACCTCTGCCCGTGGTTCTACCAGCATGCACCGCTCCTGCAGAGGACAGCCTGGGAGCCAGAAGACCTGATGGGGATCCCGCCTTGCATGTCAGCATGGAACCCATTCTGGGACTTAACTCTAAAATAATGAGGCCAAATGGCCTATCAGGCCTGCCCAGCTTGAACCAAAAACACCAAACCCAGTATTGTCTCATCTGGCTGACATAGGGACCCTCCTTCAGATTTCCAGCGCTCCACATCTTTACAGGGGAGGCTGTTCGACTTTCCCCACACAGCCATGGTGGTGTTATTACGCGTTGTTGAGTCAGAGCTGACTTCCAGCTGACCCTCCAGCAGGATCTCAGAGGCTACAAGTCACCTTGGAAGGAAACTGCACATCCTTCTCCCACAGAGCAGCTGGTAGATTTGAACTGTCTGCTTTTGGGTTGCCAGCTCAACTCTTTACCCACTGGAACACAGAGTTCCCTCCCCACAGGGCCACAGTGATCGCGAAAGAAATCAAAGCCAATTCTAGCACACAAGACCCCATCTGCTGGTAGGAAAGGAGGTGAGAGAAGGGACGAGACCGATTTGGAGGCTGAGCTTTTGATCTGGATTTTCTGGGTCCGAAGACAATAATTTACTAATGAACTGACTCACAGCTGGTCATCCACTGGGTTTCCAGGCCTGTAAATCACACGAGAGGAGATTGTACCACTTTCTGCAGAGCAGATGGTGTGTTCGAACCACTAGAGAGGCCTGGACTATGGCTTAGCAGCAAAGCTTCCTACAGGCCAGGCCTCCAGAGCTCAAACGACATAATTGTGGTTATGTGTCGTTGGAGCTGACTCACAGACCTTCTAGCAGGTTTTCAGAGGCTGTAAATCACTCGAGAGGAGGAGAGGAGATTGTCTTTCTCCCATAGATTACATAATTAGTTACTCATGTAAAAGAATTATGCTCACCGCAGACCATGTCCCCTGTTGACTGCTGTCGAGTTGATTCTCATTTACTGTGAAAGCTCCCTTGGTTTTCCAAGGCGTGTGTGTGTGTGTGTGTGTGTGTGTGTGTGTGTGTGCGCGCGCGCGCGCACGCCGTCAAATCATATCTGACTGGCACAGGAGGAGATTGTCCCTCTTTCTCCAGCAGAGCATCTGGTGGATTCGTATTGTGTACCTCTGGGATTACAGTGCAGCTTCTTGTCACTAGGCCACCAGGGCTCCAAGGCCATGTATCTTTACAGAAGGAGACACATCTTTCCCCTACGAAGTGGCTGGTGATTTTGAACCACTGACCTTTCAGCTAACTATGCGATGCAGTATGTTTTACGTCACCTGGGTGCCTCAGAATGATGGCAAGTCCCTTTCAAACAATACTCATAATTAGCGTTTCTTGAGCACTTGCTTGCCAGGCTTCATTCTTTATGTTTTGCCAGTATACAGTCATTCATCTTGGAATAATTTCGATAATACATAATACCCAGTTTACAGATGGAGAAACTGAGGCACCGAGCTGCTGAGGGTTCGCCCTGCAGTCTTACTGCACAGCCCCCACACTCCGTCCTCAGCACCGCTCACAGAGCTCAGTGTGGCTCAGAGCCAGAGGCATGCGACGCTACAGTGTCATGAGGTGGGTAAGAAGCACTGTTTTTGTGACTCAGAGGCTGTCCTTCCTGCAGCTACCCCTCGAACTCAGTGTCCCCTCTCCCTGCTGAGCAGGGGAAGCCTGGGCAGAGACCCCTGGGCTGTCCAGGAAGAAACCCTTGGGTGGCTCTGTGTCTTGGGTTCTTCTGACTCTGCCAGGCACCAAGCTCAGAATGCTACCGCCACGGTCAGAAATTTGAAGTACAGTGCTCCCCACCTCATGCCACCAAGCTCCCCCAGTCCTTCCCTTCCCTGTGTCACAGGCAGGGGGAGACTCACCTCAGGGAAAAGGCTCAGGGCTTCCCCTAGGCAGACCTCATCAGCACAGAGACACTCCCCCCGCCAAAGGTGTGCAGGGTCCCAGGACCATGACAGCTTCGAAAGTGTCCAGGTGAGCTCAGGTCCTGACCCCATTTCCCCCATTTTGACATAAAATAACAGTTAAGTTCCTTCCCCGTCACACATGTGGGCTCTATTCCGTGTGCCGGCCCTGAGAAGGTGGTTTTGCCATAGTATGTGAAGTCTAAGAGGCACCATTCTTTTTTTGTATTCTTGTTGTCATACTTTGGTGGTGCTGGAAGGCATTCCATTGATATTTAAAAGATCATCAGGGTCATCCAGAGTGGACAGGTTTCAACAGAGCATCCAGACTTAGACTAGGAAGAAAAGCCTGGCAAACTACTTCTAAAAATTAGCCTGTGGTGACCTTATGGTTCACAGTGGAACGTTGTCCAGCTTTGGCTCTAGATCATTGTAATCAGGGGTCAGTCCCCAGTGAAGGATGCTGTGCTTAAGGAAATGGAGGGTCAGCAAGGACAAGAGACCCTCAGCGAGATGGCCAGGCCCAGGAGTCAGAGCTGAGCTCGAACGTGCCCGCAGCTGGGAGGCTGGTGCAGGACACGCTGATCTGCCTCAGCCTCGGCCTCTGTCTCATCTAAGAAATGCTCCTTGCAAAACCTCAACATACAAGCAACTCAACACTCATCACCATTTCTGAGACAGTAATATGTAGGGGAAATGTGTTTCTTGTTGTTGTTATTGTTGTTGTTGTTGTTAGGTGCCGCTGCGTACGATCCATACGGACCCTAAGAACAGCAGTTCTGAACCGGGTCCTATGCTGTGCCATCCCCATCGTCTCGGGCATACTTCAGTCTATTGCTTCAGTCATTGTGTCAATCCATCTGTGCTTCTTGGGATGGAGGAAATACAGAGCGTGTATAGATTTAGACACTACAGCTTTGTTTTGGGCTACTGACTCCAGGTCATAGGGGAAAGTGGGATTTGAGATCTATTCTGATAGGAAAATCCTATGTGTCGTTCAATAGATGACCACCCCCTCTCTTAGGGATTTGTAAGTCATGGTGAATAGGGGCCAGCCTCAAAGCACACAGTGAAGCTCTAACTGACCATCTCTGATGGACAAAACTCTCACAGGGTCCCTTAGGGGATGGAAATCCCAGTGGCTGAGAGCTCAGAGGGCAGGTAAAAGGGTTTATCCTGATGCAGGGGGCATGGTGAGAAGAGATGCAGGAAGGGGAGGGGTAACTAGCCATAGTGAAGGAGCTCTTGGGTGGTACACAGTCCATGCATTCAGCTACTAACCAGAAGGTTTCAGGTTCCAGTCCACCCAGAGGCCTGGAACAATCCACTTCCAAAAGATCAGCCATTAAAACCCTGTGGGCTGCACATCCTGGCCCTGAGGAGGTGGGGGCAGGGTCTCCGTGACTCAGCGTCACCTGGCAGCCGCAGTGAGGCAAGCCAAGGAGGCCAGGACCAAGGCCCGGGGTGGAGATTCCTCGTCTCAGCCACTTATCGACTAGATGGTTAGGGACAATGCCTGTCCTGAGCCTCCCCCCAGACAGAAGTGGACATGATTCCTGAGGGTGCCCTGCAATGAGATGCTGAGTAACAAAACTTTGGGAGTAAGGCGACAGTACGTGAGTTTCTATTTCCTTCTAGGCCTTTGCACTGGGGTGTTGGTGATGTGCACAAGTCAGCAAACAATCTGTGCTAGAAGTACAGCCAATGTGCTCGCTGGAAGCAAGGATGGCAAGGCCGATCTCATCTCACGTTATCTTGGGTGTGTTATCAGAAAGAACCCAGTCTTTGGAAAAAGCATATGGTCAGCAAAAGAGAGAAAGGCTCGCAAAGAGATGGATTGCCACAGTCTCTCAGACAACGGGCTTAAACACAGCGGAGATTGTGAGGCTGGCCCGGAATCGGGCAGAGTTCTGTTGTTCTGAGGGTCACTCCAAGTGGGAGCCGATTCAAGAGTACCTAACACAGCAATATTACAAGCAACAGGCTTATTACCAATAATATGACAAACGCAGTAACAGTATAGTTATACAATTGTTGTTGTTGTTAAGTGCTGTCGAGTTGTAGATGACTCACAGCAACTCTATGAATGAAAGACCTGAACACTTGTATAACTTTCATCATTTCTTCAAGTTCATAGAGTTTCATCGTTTCTTCAAGTTCATAGAGTTTCCAGAGGTAAGCTATTTCGGAATGGATGCCATTCCTGCTTCCAATTTACACAATTAGTTTTCAATAATAATGTAGTAATATTATTATAGTAGTATTACAAACACAGGCTGTTGTGTGGGACCTATCTCTACACGCTGTCACACACAAAAGCAATTGCTAAATGAATTGGGGGAAAGAAATCTTTATTTACTAGAAATTCTTGAAAATTGCCAAAACGGGGATTGAATCTCTCCCTCGCTTTCCTTGGATAACACTCTCGTTTGCTCTCCAGCGTCATCCAGGAGGAAGGCATCACTTGGGCTTCAGGCTACATTTCCCATCCTTTCTCTCCCTCCCTTCTTCCCCCTTCTTCCTCACTCTCTTCCTCGCTCCTCTCTTTCATCACTTATCCCCCTAAAATAAGTCACGTAAACCCAGCTCATAGTCGCTCTTCTCTTTTCTTACAATCCCTCCAGTGTCAGGATAAATCTTTCTCTCCTTCACACAGCTCTTTGCCCTCGATCTGCATTTTCTGCGTGTTAAAAATTCAGCAGTTCTATCCATGATCATAATTAGTCCCCAGCTCCCAAGCCCAGAAGCTGCCTACGTCACTCCCACTCCCACCTGCTGGCTTTGTGATCTGGAAGGTGAGGCATGTGGGGAGCGTGTTAAAACCTTCTGTCTGTGGACTCTGAACATCATCTTAAGTGAGCTCTTGCCGTATCACATAGCAGCTGCTGGGTTCAGGATTGGCAGGGAGCTCTAATACAAGGTGTTGACACCCTCCTGGTGACTAAGCTATTACTATGGACACACGAGCATAAGTCAAAATTTCCCCCAAAAGTTATCCTTAAAAAAAAAAAAAGTCCTACTATTGAGATCCCTACAAAATATGTTAGAAATGTTAGAAGTTTCATTATTTTGAACATTAAAACATTGTTCAGAGAAGATATAGTAGTCTGAAAAAGATATTCAATGTTAATTTGGAATATTTATAAAGGCCCATGATAGATTTTGTATGGTCAATTACTTCTTCATTCCAAATGCAATTTTTTTAATAACATAAAAATGGTGACTTATATGCATGGAAGAAGAATTGATGCCTTTGAACTGTGATGTTGGAGAAGAGTATTGAGTAGCCTGTGGAATTCCAAAAGAAGCCAGAATAATACTCCTTAGAGGCAAAGATAATGAAGCTTCTTTGAATCATACTTTGGACATGTTGCTAGGAGAGACTATTTCTGTGAGGACATCGTGCTTGGAAAGGTGGAGGGATGGCATCGGAGTGGAAGTCCCTCAACCAAGTGGATTGACACAGTGACTGCAGCAATGGGCTCATGTGTGTCAGAGATTGCGAGGTTGGCACAAGATAGGTTGGGTTCAGTTCTGTCGTTCAAAGGGTCGATATGAGTCATGCTCAACTTGATGGCACCTAACAACAACATCACGCATGGACTTCAGTGGATGGAATACACAAGAATCAAACTGACTGCATCTGTTGAAAGTGATGGTGGAGAAGCTCAATACCATCCGTCAAAACAAGGCCGGGGCCAAATGTGCAATGGACCATTAATTGCTCATATGTAAGTTCAATGGATTATTTAAGCTTCTTCATGAGAACCATATTACAACTTTGAGTATTTCCCACCTGAATTCAGAGAACATCTCCAGAATAGATCTGATGCACTGAATGCTTATGGAAGACCAGACAAGCTGTGGGATGACATCAAAGACCTTATGCAACAAGAAATCAAAAAGTTATTAAAAAGACAGGACAGAAAGACAGAAAAGACCAAAACAGGTAGCAGGAAAGAATCTGAAACTTACTGTGGAATGTGTTGTGGTGGTGGTGATGTACCATGGAGTTGGAGCCAATTCCTAGCTGACCTTCCGACAGGTTTACAGAGGCAGTAAAGGTTTGCCTGATCTGAGCCATGACCTTTGTAGTTACTTGCTATGCATCAGAGAGCTGGGCAATAACTAAGGATTGATGCCTTTGAGTTGTGGTGCTGGAGAAGAGTGTTGATCATACCGTGAACTGCCAGGAGACCAAATAAGTCTGTCTGGAAGATGGTGAAATCAGGCTGCTCCCTGGAGGCAAGGATTTTGAAGTTCTGTCTCACATACTTTGGTCACACGGCCAGGAGAGACCAGTCCTTGGAGAAGGACATCACGTTTGGAAGGGTGGAGGAGCAGCATAGGAGAGGAAGACCCTGGATGATGGATTGACTCAGTGACTGGAGCAATGAGATTAGGTCTTTCAGAGATGATGAGATTGGCTCAGGATAGGACAGGGTTCAGAGCTAATGTATATGGTGTCATTATGAGTCATGGGCAACTCGCTGGCACATAACAACAGCAACAACAACTCTCATGGGAGGAGACTGACCATCCTCCAGCAGAGCAGCGGGTGGATCTGAACCATGAACCTTTATGTTGACGGCACAGTTACTTACCACTGAGCCACCGGAGCTCCCTGCTCTGAAATTTAAAGATGCAAAAAATGAAGGGAAGAAATTATGAAGAGAGCTGGACACATGATTTCAAAAAGCAGCTCTAGAAGAAAGTGAAGTATTATAATTAAATGTGCAAAGACCTGGAGTTAGAGAACTGAAAGGGAAGATCTCAAGCAGAAACCTATCAGTGGTGCCTCCCACACACATTTTCAGGGGCACCCAAGGCGAGTGCCATACCTACCACTCCTTAGATAAGCCTCTGAGTGTCACTCAGGTCTGTTCCTCCTTTTCTGGCAAAGGCTCTATCCTGCTAACCGCTTCTTCCTCTTTCCAATCTTAATTCTAATTCTCTGCTTTCTACTTCAAGGGAGGGGGGGAAAAGATTCAAGCTTCGAGTGGCAATACTGAAAGATGCTATGGACAGAATTCTGAATAAAGCAGGAATCATCCCAAAAAGATAGGAGGAATACACAAATCACTGGACCAAAAAGAACTGGTTAACATTCAACCATTTCAAGAGGTGTTTTCAAGCATGTGATTAAGAATCTGAAGTAGGGAAGGAAGAAGTCCAAGCTGCATGGAAGGCAATGGTGAAATGTCCAGGAATTAACTCATGGAATGTCAGCTGAAGTGTTTCAACCAATGGGTGTACGATGGACATGTTCACTGGTCTATGCCAAGAAATTTGGAAGACACTTAGCTGGCCAACAAACTGAAAGAGATTCACATTTGTGCCAATTCCAAGGGAATATGATCAACAGAATAAAAAACTATAGAGTGGAGTCCTATGCAAGTAAAATCTTGATTAAAGTAATTAAAAATGTTTGGAGAAGTGTATCAACCACTGCTAGAAATGTAAGCTGTATTCAAAAGAGGACAAGGAAACAGGGATATCATTGTGGCTGATTTTTTGGGAAGCAGATCACCAGGCTTTGCTTCCAAGGTACCGCTCAGAGGGTAGAAAGCACAGCCTTTTGGCTTTGTACCACCTGGAGACAAGCAACTATGAAAGGAGCCTTACAATTGTGTGAGGTTGTGTGTTGTTGTTATGTGCCATGGTCTTTGCTATCACTTGTTATGCATCAGAGAGTTGGACAGTGACTAAGGAGGATAGAAGGAGAATTGATGCCTTTGAGCTGTGGTGCTGGAGAAGAGTATTGAGAATATCATGGACTGCTAGGAAAACAAACAGATTCATCCTGGAAAGGGTTAAACCGGGCGGCTCCCTGGAGGCAAGGATTCTGAGGCTCTGTTTAACATACTTTGGACATGTTTTAAGGAGGCACCGGTCCTTGCAGAGGGACATCATGCTTGTTGGTAGAGTGGAGGGACAGTGCAGGAGGGGAAGGCCCTCTTTAAGGTGGATTGATTCAGTGACTGGAGTAGTCAGGGTGGGTGTATTGGAGACAGTGCGATTGGCAAAGGACAGAGCAGAGTTTAGGGCTGTTGTACATAGGGTTGCTATGAGTCGAAAGCAACTCGACGACACGTAACAACAACAACAGTGGTCCATATTAGTTGCACCTTAGTCTCCAGGCTGACATCATTGCTCTTCAGTACTCTGGAGAGGTCCCTGACAGCTGACTTTCCAATACAATTCATCTCTTGATTTCCTGGCTGCTGATGCCAAGAGTGTTGATTGTGGAACCAAGCAAACTAAAACTGTTAACAGTCTCAATCTCTTCACCATCCATAATGATGCTGCCAATTAGCCCAGTGGTGAGAATCTTTGTGTTCTTAATGTTGAGCTTGAAAAAAAAAATCTTAAAGACCACTAAAAAGCAATATTTAGTGCTCACAATGTAAAGCCCATGAGTACGTGTCCACGGAAGGATATGCGGTGGAGCTGCCCACTGTCCTAAGGTTCTTTGGGTTTCCAGTGGTGGCACCATGTACGGTTTCCAAAGATGGTGCATCTCTATCAACACATAAGTGGGGAGAGGTCTCACAGGACAGAGTGTGAAGATGGGAATGTCAACAAATGTTCAGAGAGTTTGGCTAAAATCCCTTCATGAAACACAAAAGTGAAATGAAGCAAAACCCCTAGCCAAATATACTGTTACTTAAGACTTTTCAAATGTAAGGTTGATTGAAGCCACAGTGATTCCATTTTGCTGATCTTCTGACCCTATGGGAGTATGTCAACATGTGCCAGGAAATAATAAATAACCTGATTGTTTACCCCGAGACACAGTTTTATGACTCGCCCCTGGAGGTAGTTGTAGTGAAAACCAGATGGGGTGGGAAAATGGGAAATGGCCCCAGGCCCTTGAAACTGCTGTGACTACACGGTGTTTACCATTGGTTCATATGCATATGATGCATTAGGAAGACTAGGGAATGGATACCTTTGGATTGTGGTGGTGGTGGTAAGGAGTTGTACATATGCTATGGGCTGCCAAAAGGACACGTAAGTCTGTCTTGGAAGAAACGCAAGTAGGGTGCTCCTTGGAGGCAAGGATGGTGAAGCTTCCTCTCACTTATTTTGGTTATGTTGTCAGGAGGGGCCAAATTCTTGGGAAAAGACATCAAAGTTGGAAAAGTAGAAGGTCAGTGAAAGAGAAGAAGACCTTCAACAAGATGGATCAACCCAGTGACTGTAACAACGGGCTCGAGAATGACAGAGATGGCAGGGATGGTGAAAGACAGGCCAATCTATTGTTTATAATGTCGCCATGAGTCAGAGTATATAGACACAGAATGCATCCCTGGCACACTCCCTTCCTGATTTTGAACCATGCAGTGTTTCCCTGCCCTGTTCTGAGGACTGCTTCCTGGTCCAACTATAGGTTTCGTATAAGCAAAATCAAGTGTTCTGGGATTCCCATTCTCCTCAAGGTTAGCTACCGTTTGTTGTAATCCACACAGTCAAATTCCTTCGCATAGTCAATGAAACACAGATAGATATCCCTTTTGTACTTGGTGCTTTCTGCCAAGATCCATCTGACAATGGCAATAGTGTCTCTAGTGCCATGGCCTCTTGTAAACCCTGCTTGTATTTCTGGTAGTTCTCTGTCAATGTACTGTTCCAGTCATTTCTGGATAATCTTCAGCAGAATTTTGCTTGTGTGTTATTATGAGTGATACTGTATGATAATTTCCACACTCTGTCAGGTCACCTTTTTTTTGGAATAGGAATAAATGTGGATCTCTTCCAGCCAGTTGACCAGGTCCTACAGATTTCTTGCCACAACTTGGTGAGTACATCCAGGGCGGTGTCTATCCTAGAGAGAGTGAAACCAAGTTTCTCCTTGGAGGCTAGGATTTTGAACCTCCATCTCACATACTTCAGGCACATGGTCAGGAAGGACCAGTACTTGGAGAAGGACATCATGCTTGGAAGGGTGGACGGACAGTGCAGGAGAGGAAGACCCCAGATGAGATGGATTGATACAGTAACTGGGACAATGGGGGTAAGTGTGTCGGAGTCTGTGATACTGACTCAGGACAGGGCAGACTTCAGAGCTATTGTACGTAGAGTCACTATGAGTGGCACGTAACTCGATGGCCCATAACAACAACAGGCGTCAGAGTTGACTACGTGGAACCTAATAACAATATTGGGAACAAGAACAATTGCTTATATTTTTAGTTGCATATATTTATTGAGGGAGCTCCAGTGGCCCAGTGGTAAGAAACTGCACTGCAATCCCAGAGGCAAGTGGTTCAAATCAACCAGCTGCTCGATGGGAGGATGGAAATCTCCTGCACAGTAACCGCCTCTGAAACCCTGCTAGAGGTGTATCTATAGGAGCAGAATTATTGGACCCAGAATCGTTTTCCCCTAAAGAAGCCCGAAGCTGCGCTATGATTTGGGGATGAGAGCTTCATCGGAACATCTCAGTCTTGCTGACTCGGAGACTTTCCATCCACCTGACTTGATATTCTGTTCATTAATTGGCACGTTCAACACAAGGATTAGGGGGGAGCCTTTAAAGTCATCAGGAGAATGAGGCTGAGTGTTCCATCTGGTTGCAATGTCTCTAGCAGTCTGCATGTACGAGCGGATGAGGAGAGGAATTCAACTAGCATTTTCTTTTCTTCCTCAGAGATTTCTTCTAAAGAGACAGTCCCAGCTGTGACATAAGTCTTTGCTTCCCCCAGAAACCATCGGAAGTGGAGAGGGATGGGCCGCATGGGCTGGGGCAAGGAGGGAGGAACGCGACAGTGGAGGCCCTGGCTGGCTTCTCCAGGCCTGCCTGGGCCCGGTCTTCATGCATGCTCTGCCTGCTAGGATTCAGTGTCTGAGGGAGAATTTTCCGGATCAAGCTCTAGAAAATTCCAAGCCAAGCCAAGCCCTCCTCTTCCTGTTTTCCCTGCGATTAGCACCTCTTCTGAAATCCAAACTCAGCTGGCTCTCTTCTCCACGGGGACAAAATTGAAAAGTGTGAAAAAGAAATTTGGTTTCATGTCTTAAGATTAAAAAAAAAAGAAATAATCTCTAGTTTGTCTTCATTTCCATCCTACTTACAATTGCCCCCAAAGAATCTTGAGAGAACAGCAGCCTAAAATAATTTAATGGTGTGGTTGTGGGGTGTTTTGATTTTTGGAGTGTTTGCTGATCTGTTTGATCCTCCCACCAGCCCAGCAAGGTAAGCAGGGCAGGTCTTAGCTCCAGTTTGCAGATCAGAGAGGCTTAGGGTTAGAGTAAAAGGCTCCCTTTCACACAGCCCTGAAAATTGCCTGGCCTCTGGGGTAGGCACTTTTTGGTCAGAACTCTTCTCTTGCAAGTTTCAAAAAAAAGTTCAAACTGGTTTAAACAAACAAACAAAAAGGGAATTCATTGGTTTACAAAATAAGTCTAAAGCAGTGGATTGAAAAGACATCTATCTATATGTGAGTGAATTCAAAAGACATCAATCAATTGATCTAAGTAGATTCAGAAGACTCTGAGCTATCTATCTTTCTACCTATTATTCATCTATCTATCCTGAGGCTTCGTTTGACATACTTTGGACATGTTGTAAGGAGGGACCGGTCCTTGGAGACGGACATCATGCTTGGTAGGGTGGAGGGACAGCGCAGGAGGGGAAGGCCCTCTATGAGGTGGATTGATTCAGTGACTGGGGTATTCGAAATGGATGTGTCAGAGACAGTGCGATTGGCACAGGACAGAGCAGTTTAGGGCTGTTGTACACAGGGTCACTATGAGTTGCAAGCGACTCGACGGCACATAAC
This sequence comes from Elephantulus edwardii, assembly GCF_000299155.1. NCBI lineage: Eukaryota > Metazoa > Chordata > Mammalia > Macroscelidea > Macroscelididae > Elephantulus > Elephantulus edwardii. Next base: position 43,027,374 of record NW_006399752.1, read on the forward strand.
AACAACAACATGAATGGATTCAGAAGACCGCAATCTAACTTCCTATAAGTGGATTCAGAAAACATCTATTTTTCTGTCTATCCTCATCTTTTGCTCTGCTTTCTTCTGTGCAATTTCAATCTCAAGCAAGCTGTCCCCCAAGAAGTGGCAAAGAGACGACCACCACTTTCAGGATTCGATCCTACCACCTCACAGCCCAGTGGAGAACAAGGTCTTCTCTCCACACCATTTCCATAGAAATCCTGGTCCTGGACCTTGTGGCCTGGTCTGTACCACATTCCCAGCCACGGATCAATCAATCCCTGTGGATCTCTGTCTGTTGTTACACTCATTCCAGGAGCTGGGGTCATCCTCTGTTAATCACTTGACATACGAGCCAGGAAGGAATTCGCTTCTCAAAAGAAAACCAGAGAATTAGAATCGAGGTAGAAATAATGACCTAGTGGCAGGAAGCTGTGCTGCAATCCCGAAGGCATGTGGTTCGAATCCACCAGCTGCCCTGCAGGAGAAGGATGGGCACTCTCCTCCTGTGCGATTAACTGCCTCTGAAAACCCACCAGAGGGTCAGCTTGGGTCAGCGCCAACTTGACGATGCATAACAGCAGAAATAAACACTGGAAGGATAAAAGCTGTCGAAGTCCATTATATTTAGCATTCCCGGTATTCAGGTGAAAAAACTAACCAGGGAGGTGGTGTCCCGAGTCCCATATCCAGATCTCAGAACACAGATCCTGCGTCCTTTGTCCACATATGCTTGTGAAAAACTCAATGACTTACCTTAAAGTGGATGAACCGATATCGGAACTCATCTCCTCTTCACATTAAACTCAAGCTCATTGTCAGAAATCCTAGCTTTAGCCCCACCTACCACGTTTCAAATTCTTGGCTAATTTATCATCACCATGGCCATCAAGCAGCACCTTTCATACTTAAACACCCACTGCCATCAAGGAAGAATGGACTCATAGCTGACCCTCGAGTAGCTTCCCGGAGGCTATCCGTCCCCTGGGGCAGCTGGTGGATTTGAACAGCTGGCCATTGGTTGGCAGCACAACTCTCTACCATTAGGCCATCAGAGCCGTCTGCCTTGTATAGGGTTGTTGTTTATGTGCTTGTGAGTCAACTACAACTCATAGTAACCTTGTCCTATCCTGCGCCAACATTATCATCTCTGACCCACTCAAGCCCATTGTTACAGTCACTGTATCAAAGCATCGATTGATTGATTCCTTTCCTTTGCTGACCCTCCGCCTTTTCCAAGCATAATGTCCTTCTCCAAGGACTGGCCCTTCATGACAACATAGCCAAATATGTGAGACAAAGTTTTACCATCTTAACAACCAAGGAGCACCCTGGTTGCACTTTCTCTAAGACGTATTTGTTTGTTCTCTTCGCAGTACATGGGATATTCAATACTCTTCTCCAGCACCACAAGTCAAAGGCATTTATTCTTCTGTCATCCTTAGTCATTGTCCAACTTTCAAATGCATAGCAAGCAATTGAAAAGACCAGGTCTTGAATTAGGCACACCTTAGTCCTTAGACTGACAGCGTTGCTCTTTAATACACTAGAGAGGGCCTTGACAGAAGATTTTCCCAATGCAATACATCTTTTGATTATTTTTTTTTGACTGCTGGTACCTAGGTTTGATTGTGTATCTATGGAAGATGAAATCGTTTACTTCACCCTTTATCTATCATGATGTAGCCTATCTGCCCAGTGGTGAGGATTCTGGTTTTTGATGTTGAGATGTCACCCACATTGAAGGCTGTAGGTTTTAGTCTTCTCCAGCACATGCTTCAAGTCCTTCTCGCTTTCAGCAAGCAAGGTTGTGACTAATAGAAGTTGTTTTTGACGCACCTCCCTCCAATCCTCCAATCAGCTTCTTTCTCTCTCTCTCTCCCCACCTATGTGGCCTTTTATACAGAAAGAACTAATTCTTAGATGTGCACTGACTCCACTATCCGTCTTCCTTGTTCCCTTCCTGGAAATTTTCTGGAAGCCATCCAGCCTCCATTCCTTTTTTCATGGTGGTCCTACCCTACCCAGGTAGATGCGCTCAATCGTCCACCACTTCCCTTCTCCCCATCACCCTGTTCCCATGCAGAGCTTATCTCCTGACAAGACTACAGTGTCCATGGTGAAAGTAGGGACTGTACACTATTACAAGTCAAAGAATTTGCTTTATGTCTCCTTCTCCCCTACAGTAACTTGTCCAATCCTATATGGATTTCTTCCCAGACTTCAAGAAATGATTCTGACTCGCACTAGCCCCACACTGGGGATGATTTGAGCATTAACAGTCAGTAGACTAAGAGAAGGGACAGGTCCAATAGTGTTACTCATTTCTGTTTCTTTTTTTTTTTTTTTAAAAATCACAGATTGTCTCAGCTTGGAGAGAAACTATTTCAGAGCATTTAACACTCTGAATCATACTTGAGATTATTTTATGAAGCATTAATGTTTCAGTTGTCTGAGTGTATTTTTTAAAAAATAATTTCTTTAAAAAAATGTTTCTTGAAGGGAGCTCTGGTGGCCTAGTGGCAAGAAGCTGCACTGCAATCCCAGAGGTACACAGTTCAAATCCACCAGATGCTCTGCTGGAGAAGGAGGGGCAGCCTCCTCCTGTACCAGTCAGATCTGATTTGATGGTACACACAAAATAATAAAATAAAATAAAAAAAAATTCTTGAAATAATATCCTTTTCTTAACCTTACATTTAAAAAACCTCTACATTCCTACATTCTTGCTACGGATATCTATAGATATTGAATAATAGATTTCATTTTCTTCAAAATTTTATGTGATTTCTTTCAATTCTACCCTCAACTTCCTGTTGAGAAGAGGGAGTGAGATTACCCAGCTCATTAAAGATGGATCCTTTCATCACTTTTTACAGCCCTCTTCTACCTCACGAACAGCTCAACTACTCTGTCTATGTTGCCAAAGACAAAGCTTAAAGAGGAATAAATGTTTTCGGGACCCTGCAGGAGTTAAAAAAACAATTCTACAGGATGGTGAGGATTTTTTTTTTTGTTTTGTTTTTAAATAATTTTAATGAGCATTTACAGAGATTTTGGATTTCCATTCATTCATTGCTGCACTTCTCTCCCCGCCCAGCCCTCCCCACCCCCCAGTTCACTCCTCTTTTTCAAAAGTAAAAGAAACACTCCCTCCCTGGTACACAATCCCCCCGCACCCCTCCCACCACCCCAAGTACATTCCACTACGCAACCTTAATTGTGGACTCTTGTGATAACCATAATACCCTATCATACATCGCTTTTAAATTATTCACTCCCTCATCTGTTTCAGTGCAGTACACACAATTTATCCAGTTTTTCTCAGTCTTACCCCAACCCTGATATCAGTCCCATTTTACAACAGTGGCAAGGATGGTGAGCTTTTCATAACTCTCATTACCCCTCTCAAGTTTAGAGGCTTGAGTGAAGCCTGTTGGGATATCACCCTTGACTATACTGCTAATGCCAATTTATTATTAAGCCCGCGTGGTTTCATTTTGGAAATACCTCCAGGGGCCAGCCATTCGTACTAGAAAGATGTCACTCAGGTCAAGACGGAGAAGATCCAGGGCAGATCCGCGCAATGAAGACAAGCTGTTGACAAACCCTAAAATTACGTGAGCAGTCTCCCCCTTCGCCGAGAACACTTCTTATTGTTTTTAGGTGCTGCTGACGCCAGTGTTACTCACAGTAAAGCAATGAACAACAGATCGAAGCCCTGTCCCTTCCTGCGCCGTCCTCATCATCTCTGACGCATTTACATCCTCTGTTGTGATCGCTGTCAATCACCTTCTTGAGTGTCTTTGTCTCTTTGGCTGATGGCCCACCTGTCCAAGCATGATGACCTTTTCCAAGATGCTCAAAGTATGTGAGATGATGTTTCACCATCCTTGCCTCTAAGGAGCCAGACTCTGCCCAAGACATATCTGTCTTAATTTTTGGCCATCCATTGGATATTCAGTACTCTTCTCCAACTCCAAAACCCAAAGGGATCAGTAATTCTTGTGTCATCCTTAGTCATTTGTCCAGCTCTCAGATGCATTGAAAAGACCATGATTGAATGAAAAGATGGAAGCAGAAGATTTTAAAGACCATGAACTGAATAGGTCCACCTTAGTCTTCCAACTGACATCAATGGCTCTCAATAATTTGGAGAGGTCTCGACAGCAGAGTTTCCCAGTGCAATACATCTCTTGATCTACTGACTGCTAGTACCGAGGGTGTTGATTATAGATCCAAGTAAGATAAAATCATCGACAATTTCGACCTCTTCTCTATCGTGATGTTGCTTACTGGCCCAGGGATGAGGAGTTTTGTTTTCTTGATGGTGTTGAGAACACTAGCCTGAATTAGAGTGATATTTGAGCTTGACTCTGGGTTATAATGAGGACGACAAATTGGAGGGTTGTGTGGAGGGTGGCAGCTATGGGGACCCAGAAAGGTGTTCACTTGCCAGGTCTTTCTTTCTCATTTATTCCCTACAGTGTCTTGGACCTAAGGGGTAAGGGATGGGGAAAGAGACAGCCCAGTGTAGGTGACAGAATTCTTGATTCCAATTCATGGGTTTCTGAGGCTTCAGATCTTCTTGCCTTCTTGTGTTCCTACTAGTTTTTATTAGTAGTAGTAATATTGTAATTTGAGTAGAAGTTAAAAAAAATATCTTTTTCTCCAACCCTTCACACACAGCCTCACTTTTTAACAATAATTACAATACCCCTAAAATGTAACTGCACTTTTCCCACTTCTTCCCTGTGATTCTCATTTCCATTAATCCTCCCAGCCTACCCTTGCCTGCTTTCAGGTCTTTATCTTTGGGCAAATGCTGCTCTTGGACCTTACACGGCTGGTTATTCTAAGGAATCAGTGCCTCCCTGGTGTTGTCACCTTCTAGGTCTGTCTGTTGTTTGGCTGAAAATGAGGCTGTACATCGACCAGAGCCTCAGTCTTCTCCCTTGGCTTGACTGGTGGATTTGAACAGCCTTTTCATTAGCAGTCTAACACACAAGGCACCGAGCCACCAGGGCTCCCTATAGGCCCATTCTCACTCCCATTGCTGTTGAGTTGGAACAGTCTCATAGCTGACCCTCCAGCAGGATTCTAGAGGCTGTAAATTATATAGGAGGAGGCTGCCCACCTTTCTCCCTTGGAGCCGCTTGTGGATTCGAATCGCTAGTCGAAGTATTTAGATCATCAATATCCTTCCCTATGGGCTACACTTCCAGAGCTTCCTATTTGTGTGGGTGTTGCTGGCAAGTACTTCTGACTATGACTCAAAGCAACACTATGTATACATCCAGTCCAATCCCACTCTAAGTCCATTTTACAGAAAAATAAACAGAATGGAAGAGAGTATGAGAGACGGGTCAGAGTCCCATAGCAAGTGGCAATGTCTGGTCTTCCAAGTCTCCTGTTAGTGTTGTCTGCACCCTGGGACACTCCTGTCCCCACTGGCCATGCTTCTTATCCATTCATTTCAGCGGCTTAGGCACAAGACCCAAAATACTGGTGCCAAGCCAAGCGTACCCAACCATAAAAGTCTCACCTGAAAGCCTGTTTAAACAAACAATTTGTCCAACCTTTGCATTCTTAAAAAGGGAGGGGGAAGTAATTGGAAGTGAAAGGGTACCAGCTAAACTGCCGTTGTTGTTAGGTACCGTCGAGTCAAGTCTAACTCAGAGACCCTGTGAACAACCTGTCTGAACCCTGTCCTGTCCTGTGCCGTCTTCACCATCTCTGACACACCTGAGCCATTGCTGCAGTCACCATGTCAATCGATCTCACTGTGAGTCTTCCTCTCTTTGGCTGACCCTCCACCTTTCTAAGTACGATGCCCCTTCTCCAAGGAACAGCCCCTCCCAGCAACATGCCCAAGAATGCAAGCCGAAGCTTCGCCATCTCTGCCTCCAGGGGCGCTTTGGCTGCACTTTTCCCAAGACCAATGTGTTCATTCTCTAAGCAGTTGTCATCACTGGCAGGGGTCTGTGTGCTGAAAGAGCAGGCCACGGGCAGTGAGGACGGAGTGGTGGCCCGAGGAGAAATGCCACACGCAGTGGTAGCCCCTACTTACTCCTCTCTTCCCCCCTGCCCCAGCAGCCCCCTCACTGCCCTCCGCCATGCACACTGGGAGCTGCAGGGCTGAAACGTGCTGGGGGAGGGGCAAGGAGGATTGTGATGTGTGAGACCCAATATTTTCCTTTCAGATTAAATATTCATGGAGGCAAAGGAATTAATATCATTCATAAATGGAACACTTGGAAAATGTCATCACTACTGCAGACTCGGGTTAGAATCACCCCTCGGCCATCTGCATATCTGCCTTTACAAAGCTTCATACTTCACACATCTCCTTACCACTTATTGTTGTCATTCTTTTTTTTTTTCCTGCTTTACGATTGGGGGTTTTAATTTTATTTTATTAATTTTAATGAACATTTACAGATATTTTTAATTTCCATTCATTTATTGTTGCACTTTTCTCCCTGCCCCCATCCCCCCAAGTTCGTTCCTCTCTTTAAAAAGTAAAAGAAAAATTCTTTCATTGGTATACAATCCCCACCCCCCGCTGCACCCCCCGCCCCCACTGCCCTGAGTACACTCCACTATGCAACCTTAATTCTGGATTCTTGTGATAATATATATATATCATATATTGCTTTTGAATTGTTCTCTCCCTCATCTGTTTCAATGCAGTATACATAATTTATCCAATTTTTCTCAGTGTTACCCGAACCTTGATGTCAGTCCCATTCTACAACGGTGGCACCATGCCGTATTTGTCCTTTTGTGACTGAGATACTTCAGTCAGCATAATGTCCTCTATGATCACCCATTTTGAATAATATTGCATGAATTCCTTATTTTTCAATGCAGAGTAGTATTCCATTGTGTGAATATACCACAGCTTCTCTATCCATTCGTTTGTTGGTGGGCACTTGGGTTGTTTCCAACTACTTGCAATTGTGAACAAAGCCGTGATAAACATGGGTATGCATATATCTGCTTGGATGTCGGTTATGGTCTCTTTAGGGTATATTCCCAGTAGGGGAATTGTTGGGTCAAATGGTATCTCTATTTGCAACTTTTTGAGAAAGTGCCACACCATTTTCCACAGTGGTTGCACCATTTTACATTCCCACCAACAGTGAATAAGGGTTCCAGTTTCTCCACAGCCTCACCAATATTTGTTGCTTGCTGTTCTGTTAAATTTTGCTATTCTGACTGGGGTGAGATGATATCTCATAGTTGTTTTGATTTGCATCTCTCTTAAAGCTAGGGATTTTGAACATTTCTTCATGTGCTTGTTGGCCATCTGAATATCTTCTTTGGTGAAGTGTTTGTTCATATCCTGTGTCCATTTTTCAATTGGATTATTTACCTTTATTTTGTTGTGGTGCTCTAGTATTTTATAAATTCTAGATATGAGTCCCTTATCTGACATGTCATTACCAAATACTTTTTCCCAGTCTGTGGCTTCCCTTTTTACCCTGTTGGAGAAGTTTTTGGATATGCATAAGGATTTTATACTAAGAAGGTCCCATTCATCTATTTTATCTTCTCCTGGCTGTAGATTTTTCAGGATACTTGGAAGACTGTTTATGTTGTGGATTAGGACTACTAGAGTTCTTCCAAGCTTTTCTTTAATGAAGTTTATATTCCTTGCTTTTAGTCCTAGATCCATGATCTTTGAGTTGGTTTTTTTATATGGAGGTGTGGATCTTGTTTGAGTCTTCTGCAGATATTTTTCCAATTTTGCCAACACCATTTGTTAAAAAGGTTGTCAATTCCCCACTTGACTGAATTAATCTCCTTGTCAAAAATCAGTTGATCATAGGCAGATGGGCTGATTTCCAGGTTCTCAATTCTATTCCATTGATCTATGTGTCTGTCATTGTACCAGTACCATGCTGTCTTAATCACCATGGCAGAGTAGTAGGATTTGAAATCAGGGAGTGAGATGCCTCCTACCTTTTTTCTATTTTTAAGGAGTGCTTTGCTTATTCAGGGCTTCTTTCCATTCCAAATGAAACTGAAGATGACCTTTTCCATCTTGTTGAAGAATATTGTTGTCATTCTTATGTAACAGGAACGTCTTCCCAGATCATATGCAGTATCAGTCTACATTATTCTTTAAATAGATGCCATGATGTCCTATTGCCATCCAGTCAACTCTTGGCCACCCTGTGGGACAGAGTAGAACTGCCCCAGAGGGTTTCAAACTCTGAAATCTTTATGGAGAGATGTACACAGTGACGCTAATCAGTTGAAACAAAGCAATAACAAAGCATCTCGCTCAAGGTCCACTATCTACCCAACCGAGCTCCCCATGTCCAGCTCGTATTTACTTAGTGACCACAATCTGGGGCAATTCTTAGCCTAAGTTTTCCTCATTTGTAAAATTGAAGGTAACTCTGTTTATATCAGGGAGCTCCGGTAGCCGAGTGGTAAGAGGCCCCATTGCAATCCCAAAGGCACACAGTTTGAATGCATCAGCTGCTCCACGGGAAAAGGGAGGACAATCTTCTCCTGTGCAATTGACCGCTTCTGCAAACCTGCTGGAGGGCTAGCTATGCGTCGGTTCTTACCTGATGGCACACAGCACACAGCAGCAACTCATTAGGTCTTTCATGGGTTGCTGTGAGGGTTGAAAGTGAAGTGTGACAAGTGTGTGATCCTAGGAAGCATTCAGTAATTGTCCTCTTCATTCAGGGTCAGCAGCTGAACAGAAAAGCTGCTTTCCTTCCCTCGTGTACTTAACAGCATGGAACATCCTGTCCTGATGGTCTGCAATGTCTCTGCTGCCCTCCATCGATTCCCACAGACTGCCATTAGAAGTTAATGCGTTGGGTGCACTCAAGAGCTGATAGGTATGCCAGTACACACAAGAAAAATCCAGAAACTATGGTGCTGCTTGGGATAGGATTGCGCGAGGCTGAAGCCACAGTGTCAATTCTGGACAGTTGCCATAAACTTGGTGTTAGATGCCATCAAGTGGAGTGCAACTCCCAGTGGCCCTACGTTCATCAGGATGAAAGACACACACACACACACACACTCCCGTCCTGAGCTGTCCTCACCATCTCTGCCCACAATCTTTGTAGCCACTGAGTCATTCATCCCACCGAGGGTCTTTCTTTTCGATGTCTCATAACTTAGCAAGCATGGTTTCTTCCTATGGAACTGATCCCTTCTGATCACGAGATGAAAGTCTACTCCTCCTTGCTTCTAAGTAGCATTCTTGCTGCACTTTTCCCAAAAACTACTTTGCTTATTCTTCTAGGAGTCCATGTAGGTTCCATATTCTTCACCAATGCCTTCATCCATGTGCCTAAATTCCCATCAGTCTTCCTTTACTCACTGCCCGGCTCCACCTGCCTGTCCCCCATCCATGACGGATCCTGCTGACACCTGAAATCCCAGTGCACTGCTTTCAGCATCACAGAACGAAAGCCACTATAGGACCTCTATCACGCCATAGGACTTAAAAAATAACAATTATTAGGAATAAGGAAATGAGGAGAGTGACAGTTCTAACAAGTCTTTTTTAAGATTTTGTTCCCGCTTCTCCGGAGTGGGCAGGACCAAATGTGGTCTCACAGTCATGACAAGCAAGAAAAATGAGAAAGGTGAAGAGAGACAATTCACATACAAGACGCTGGCACCAAAAACACTTCTGCTTGGGGGCTGGTGGCAAGAAGATTACAGATGCTCTCATCAAGCTGTTGAGAGATGACAATTTCTCTCTCCCTCCCGAAAGAAAGAAGGTTTGTTGTACTTCGAGCACAGAAAGCAGAACACCGCAGCATAACTATTAGGGGGCCACCTTCTTGGATGCTTCAGGTGATGCTTAGCTATTTGTATTCTTTTGTCCAAAACCCAGCAGTTAAGCATGTTATTATTAACCAGAAAGCCAGGCCGGGTAGGCCGTGTCTGCAGCTTAAAGCCAGGCCAGGTGGGCTGCGTCTATACCGTAAAGCTAGGCCACGTGGGCCACGTCTGCACCTTAAAGCCAGGCCGGGTGGGCCGTGTCTGCATCTTAAAGCCAGGCCAGGTGGGCTGCGTCTATACCGTAAAGCTAGGCCACGTGGGCCACGTCTGCACCTTAAAGCCGGGCCGGGTGGGCCGTGTCTGCACCTTAAAGCCAGGCCAGGAGGGCTGCGTCTGTAAACCCTGTGAACCTACGGAGCAGTTCTACCTCAACCTAAGTGTCCTTCATTTTAGTGTTTGTTTGCTAGGGCTTCCTATCCCTCCCCGGGCTTGTTGCTGTCCTCTGGATCTCCAAGTTATTAATTCTCCTAAAATGTGGCACTTAGGTTGTTTGCTACCATTTACTAGTGTTAACATCACCGTCATGTGTGCCTTCAAGCATAATCTTGATTTTCAATTACAGAGAAAAACTGGACTGGGAAGAGCGGAGTAAGTAATGATAGAGGACTGTATGACAGCTGTTTTGCAGCCACTGGGGAATTTTTACAAAACATGGGATGCAGTTAAAAACCGCGATATTTACTGTGTAAATACATGCTACTGTAGAAGACAATGACAGAAGCACTGACGCCTTTGAGCTGTGGTGTTGGGGAACAGTACTGAATACTTCACAGACTGCCAAAAGGACAAACAAGTATGTCTTGGAGAAGGTGCAGCCAGAGTGCTCCTTGGAGGCCAAGCTGATCAAGTGTCACCTAACATACCTGTGGCATGTTTCTAGGAGAGGGTGTTTTGTACAGAACACCGAGCCTGCAAAGGGGAGGAAGACCCTCAGCCAGGTGGACTGGCAGTGACTGCAGCAGTGGGCACAAGAGTGTCAGAGACAGTGAGGCTGGCGCAGGACAGGACAGGGCTCAGATCTGTGGTTCACAGGGTCACTATGAATTGTACTCAACTCCGTGACACCTAACAACTGTGTAAACATGTCAAAAAAAGAGATGAAGATAGGTAAAAACGGTCAAAGTGTACCACTTCGATACGGCTTTTTATTTTTTATATTTTTCTATACCCTCTAAATTTTCTGTAAAGTTTATTATTAAGGAGGGATTTTTCTTTTTTTTTTTTCCAATAGGAGAAAACTGCTTCATGAATGCAGCAGGGACATCACCCTAGTTTTTTCCCAAGATTTATTAACTAGAGTGTCCGGCTATGGTCTTTCTATAATAAAATTCTAGTTCAAGAAAAATACTTTTTAAAAAATAAACTAATGCAGGGGGGTTGGGGGAGGGCTGGGCAGGGAGAAAAGTGCAACAATGAATGAATGGAAATCCAAAATCTCTGTAAATATTCATGAAAATTATTAAAATAAAAAAATATAAAAAGGTAGGACTTTTAAAAAATAAAAATCATAGTAAACAAACAAAATAAATAAACTAATACACACCCATGTTTATTGCAGCTTTGTTCACAATAGCTAAGTGTTGGAAACAACCCAGGTGCTGTGGAATGGAATACTACGCTGCATTGAAAAACAAGGAACTCATGCAATATTATTCAAAATGGGTGACTCTGGAGGACATTATGCTGAGTGAAATATCTCAGTCAAAAGGACAAATACTGCATAGTGCCACTGTTGTAAAGTAGGACTAATGGGGGGGCGGTCAAGAGGGGATAAGTAATATATACTACTGCATTGAAACAGATGAAAGAATGGTTTGGGTGCAATATATGATTGGGTATTATTTTCATTATAAGAGTTCAGAATGAAAGCTGCATAGTGGAGTGGACCTGGGGGGGCTGGAGGGGCTGTATTAACAATGAAAGAATGAATGAATGTATTTATTTATTTATTACTTTTCAAAGAGAAAAGTGAAGAGGGAAGGGGTGTGCAGGGAGGAAAATGCAACAATGAATGAATGAATGAATGAATGAATGGAAAACGAAAGTCTCTGTAAACTTTCATTAAAGATATAATTTTAAAAAATAAGGAAACTAGAATTCCAGGTTTTCTCTTCACCTTGTATTTGTACCAATTCTTTCGAAAGACAGTTCCATTTCATTTTCTTAAAATTTAGCCCTTTCTCAAAACTTGAGCTCACTTTAGATACCAATTCTGCCTTCTCACCCAACAACTCCTTCTCCCACTGGCAGATAATTTCTAAATTTTAACCTGCCACCACTACCTCCAAAAAAATTTTCCAAATGTAGTAGAATGAGGAGAGAGAACTTGGCAGTTCACACTAGTGTGTCGTTCAAGGAGCCCTTCTGAAAATAGCTGAGGAAGGGCTGAAAGGCTCAAAACTCCTTGACCAGACATTAAACGAATCATCTCTTCATCTTACCCAGAGAGAGGAGAAAATGTTCAATTGCTTTTTGGAAGCCAAGTAAGTATTCTTGGAGGAATACACTGCAGGATTCTTACGCAACCAGAAGAACCTGTATGTACAGATTAGCGCCTCACCCCACTGACTACCACCAGCCAGGAAGTGTGTCGCATTTAAATTGCCTTAGAAAATGTCTAAAGGCTGGGGGGCGGGGGAGATGGAAGTAATCGAGCAACAATGAATGCATATTTTTAAAAAAAGTGAACTGGGGGAAGGGGACAGGATGGAGGCAAGTAAAATGGCAATAATGAATCAAAGTCTAACTTTCATTAAAATCACAATTAAAACATTTTTTTTTAAAGTCTAAAGGTAAAAGAACATTTTACACCTACATTCTCACACCTAGAAGTTTAAAAGGAAAAGTTCAAGGACTTTGTGTGTGTATGTATAAAGGATTTCTGATGGCATCATTTATAGGACTGGCTGCTAACTAAGAGGTTGGCAGTTCAAATCCACCATGGGATTTGCTGCTCCATGGGATAAAGACAGGTAATCTTCTGTAATTATTTACAGCCTGGAATCTCAATAGAGGGTCACTGAGAGTGGGGATCACTCAATGCCAGTTTAGATTTATTTGTAGATAGAGGCCTGTGTGTGACCCCGACACCAACACCTGAGATTCAGTGACTGAAGAAGTCCTTCTTCACTGGTGCGAGGTGCTGTCCAGCCTTCCGAGCGGTGCTTGGGCAGGAGGAGGCAATGTCTGTGAAGTACTTATCACAGCTGTACTACGGTGTTCCGTATGCCTGACACCGCCAAGTGCTTCAGAAGGTGTAGATGACTTAGTCATACACGACCCTATTGTCGTGTACCACTGAGCTGGAACCAACCCACAGCTGACCCTCCAGCGGGTTTTCAGAGGCATGGAAGACTGCCCGTCTCCCGCAGGAGCAGCTGGTGTATTTGAACCACATGCCTTTGAGTTTGCGGTGCAACTTTTACCACTAAGACAATGAAGGTCCCTGCATGATCCTAGGAAGTGATAAACTTACCATTCTCACATTATCTGAAGTCCCAAGGAAGATGCCTAATTTGGATATTTAGAAGTGGTGGACAGCTTCTGCCGCGGCAGCCATAGACGTGCAGCAGCCATGGCCGTGAGCCTCAACAAGGGCCACAAAGTCACTAAGAACGTGAGAAAGCGGAGGCTCAGCCGCTGCCGC
>NW_006399752.1:43041598-43060490 GCF_000299155.1 Elephantulus edwardii
GCCAAGAGGAAGCGAGAACTCAGCAACATCCTGGTCGCCATGAGGAAGGTGGCTGCCAAGAAGGACTGAGTGCGCCCCACTGTCCCCCAAAGCCCATCTGATGTAATAAAGTGTAAGCAACAACAACAACAAAGTGGTGGACAGCATTGGAAGCCTGATCCAGAGCCTACACTCCTCCATTTTCTTTGGGGTGGGGTCGGAGGCCTACAGTTGTTTTCACTTCCCAGCATGTGTTCTTCCAACCTCTGAGGAAAGCTCAACTGCTTGTGGAGAGCTCCACTACTGCTTCTAAGATTGGTAAGACAGTCCAGGTGTGCATCCTTGCAGCTCTGGACTGGGCCCACAATCAAAGCCCGGCTTTCTCATGACCTGGTCTCTTGAAGACCTTGAGTTATGGTTGGTTTATTACTGTGATGATGATGACGTTACAGTGTTGAGTCAGAACCGACCTGGGGGCTTTCAGAGGCAGTAAATGGCATGGGAGGAGAATGCCAATCCTTCTCTTGCGGGGCAGCTGGTAGATTTGAACCACATAACATTGGGACTGCAGTGCAGCTTCTTACCACTAGGCCACCAGAGCTGTTCCTGTGATAGTGCCTTGAAAGTCTGTTGGGTCCTAAGGCCTGGACCCCATAGCTGCTTCACGTAGTGTCAATAAACCTTTTTTCCTAAGTTAGCCAGTCAGTTTCTTTTGCTCAAAACAATAGAACTCTAACTGAAAATATACTAAAATTACCTCGGAGTCAACTGAACAGCCCCTAATATCACACAATTCTGTATGAGAATTGGAAGACTAACGTCAGACTACCAGGTGCTGTTTCCTCATCTTTAAAGGGGGATTTTACAGAGAAACCATCCTCTGTATTCCTCCATTGTTCATAGGATTTTCAAAAGCCTGTTACTTCTGAAGTGGAGGGCCAGTCCTGCTTCCTAGTCTTAACTTGGAAGCTCTGCTGAAATCTGCCCACTACGAGTGACCCTGCTGGTACCTGAAATACAGTGGCACAGCCTCACACAAAGACACTGCAGGACAGCAAACAGACAGACAAGTGCTGTACTCCTAAGAGTCAACGATAAACACGCGCACACACTCATATCCAAGCTAGAAAATACGCAGCAACATGCAAATCACTCTCCCAATAAAAGAAACTAACAAGTATTGTATCCCTAAGTCAGCTGTCAGGGACCGCTCTGGAGTACTGAAGAGCAACAATGTCAGTCTGGAGACTAAGGTGCGCCTGATCCAGGCAACAGTCTTCACAAATGCTTGCTAGCGTCAGAGAGCTGGATGACTAGGAATGATAGAGAATTGATGCCTTTGAGCTGTGGTGCCGAAAAAGTGTTGAATAACCCATAGACTGCCAGGAAAAGAAGCAGGTTCATTCTAGAGAGGGTGAAGCCAGCCTGCTCCTTAGAGGCAAGGATTCTGAGGCTTCATCTAACATACTTTGGGCATGTTACAAGGAGGGACCAGGCCATTATGCTTGGAAGGGTGGAGTGACAGAGAGAAAAGAACCTAGATGAGATGGATTGATTCAGTGACTGTCATAATGACGGTAGATGTGTCAGAGACAGTAAAGTTGGCACAGGATAGTGTAGGTTTCAGGGCCGTTGTAGAGGGTAGCTATAAGTTGCAAGCAACTTGACGGCACATAACAACCCCTAAGAGCACACCATAAAAACAAGCAAACGTACAAATACCATGCTATGGGAGGCACCTGGCTCCTCTGGCAGGTGTAGCCAGAGCATCTGGCTCCTCTGTCTGAGACCTCTCCAAAAGACAAGAGCAATGTTGTCACTTTAAAGATTAAGGTGCACTTGATTCAAGCCATGTTCTTTTCAACTGCATTTAAAGATTAAGGTGCACTTGATTCAAGCCATGTTCTTTTCAACTGCATGAAAGTTGGACAATAAATAAGGATGATAAAAGAACCATTAATGCCTTTGAGATATGGTACTGGAAAGAGTACTGAATATCCCACAGACTGCCAAAAGAGCAAATAGGTCTTAGAGAAAGTGCAACCAGAGTGCTCCACAGAGGCAAGGATGGTGAAACTTTGCCTCATATTCGTATAATTTAGACACGTTGTTAGGAAGGGCCAGTCCTTGGGAAGACATCGTGCTTGTGAACACGGAAGGTCAGGGTCACAAAGGAAGGCCCTCACCAAGATGGACCGTCTCACTGACTATAACAATGGGCTCAAGTATATCCAAGATGATGAGGACAGCACAGGATAGGGCAGGGGCCGATCTGTTGTTCATGGGTCACTAGGAGTCAAGGTAACTCAACAGGAACCACACTGCCCACAACTGCCATGGTTACAAGAGACCAGGCTAGGAGCTCGTATTCAGGGCACGGACATGCTCAGTCTCTGCTACTCTTGCCAGGAGCCCATTGTTGAGTGAAAAAAACACAGAAGCAATTATTTCCATTACATGAATCAAATCTATAAAACTGAAAGTGGTCTTTATCATAGACGCCATTGTCTCACAAGTTATAATGATTATTGTACAGGTTAACCACATTTGTTATATAAATCGACTTTATTCTAAGTTGACCAAGGAATTCCTCCCATTACAAGTGTTCAGACTGAAGAATAATTGTTTCATAAAGAGTCCTTCGGTGAACTAGGTCCTAATACTCCTAAAATTTAAGCATTCAAGGGACAAAAGATCCAATGAACTTAGAGGTAAAGTTTTATGCAAGGAAGTTATAAAATATTATTAAAATAAGAGTTTAAGACCTTTAACTGCTAATGTGTTTCAGCTCAGAGAGCATTTTGGATTAAGATCACCACAGTGTGGTTCTGCCATGGTTATTAACCATTCCCCTCAAGACTGGCTGAAACTGCCTTCTTTTACCTACTTTCTTCCACTACGCCTCACACTCTACGATGTTCATTATTTTGTCCAGTGCTTGCTTAAATATTATGTACAAGGTTTAATTATAAAGTAAAAAGTAAAGAGAAAATGTTTTAACAAAATCGTCAAAACAAATACCAAAAAGCTGGACAGTCCCTTTCAAAGTAGAAGCCTTCGGGACCGACACTCATTTCCCCACTGCTCCATCACAGTGGAAGCCGGAGCATGCTTTGGTGTTGCCCTTTCAGTTAAAGGTGCCTGGCGGGGATGGGGTGGGGGTGGTGACGGAGTACTCTGTGGGGTTCAATGGGCAGGTGTTCCCATTCACTGGGAGGGTCAGGAAACTACCCTCGCAGGAGCCAGGAGCAGAGGGTGCTGGAGCAGTGTCAGCCCCATAGGGAGGCGCCGCTCACTTCCTTCCAGGGCAGCTGAACAAAGAACCGAACATATGAAGGATTAGGAGTCCAGATTCCTACTCTACCATAGTGTGGAAATACGACAGCACGGAGGCAAATGACCACAAGCCACCACCCAGCTCCTGGTGTCGAGAAGCCGTGTTCCATTGCGTTGCCCCAGCCTTCCTTGGTAAATGGCTGATTAGAGTGAGGCTGGGAAAATATAAGCCATGCTGGGGTACCAGAAAGGAAGTGCTGAGATAATCAGGGGACCTGTCAAATAACAAATCATAAATGTATATATGAATGTTCATATGTTCATAAAAGTAGAAACTACCCAAATGCCCATCAGAGGCTGAGTGATAGACGAAGCAAGCGGCTGAATACCATGCAGCCCCAGAAAAGCATGAGGTACTGACGTACGCTAAATGCATGAACCCTAAAAGCATCAAGCCAAGGGCCAGGAGTCGGACCCAAGAGCCACACATGTGCAGTTCTGTTCCGTGAACCGTCCAGAAGAGACAAATCGATACACGAGCGGCTGCCAGAGGCCGTTGGGGGGTTGGGGGGATCACGAATTCTCCTGCAGGGTTTCTTTCCGGGTTCGTAAAAACGTTCTGGGATCAGCCAATGGTGATGGTGGCAACACTCTCTCACTCAACCGAAAACCATCAGAATGCAATGTGAATGGGAAGGTGTTGATGGTATGCGAGTTTATCTCTTCTTCGAAACAGTGGCAGGCTACGCTCAGGAAGTGGCCTCCCTCCCTTCTTGCCCCAGCTTCCCCTTGGTGTGTGAACATAAACGTCTTCTGTGAAGAGCTAACTGACCTTTATAGACCACTGCACGGAAGGACACCGTCAAATGTCTTTTCAACTACATTAGTTATAAATACCAGCAGACGGTCCACTGGCATTTATTCCTGCTTTTAAACAATAAAGATCTGGAGGTCCCTTTAAGTTCATGATTTCCTATCTAGTCCTTTTATTACAGTTTCTATTTTTTCATAAGCAACTGAGGCTCAAACAAATGTCTCCATTCTAGATATTTTAGTAATACTGCCACCTAGAAACAAGCCAAAGTACTGCTCCTGTACTGACCTGAGTTATGACCACAGTCACCTTCAAACTGTGCTTGAAGATTTAACTCCCATTCATAAGACAATAAAAAGGTCACGCAAGAAACAACCTTCAGTAACAGTACTAAAATGTAGCATGTACTAGCCGGAAACTTTGAACCAGCAAACAAATGCAGATTTCCTCTCCACTGGAACATAAACAGGACTCCAGGCTTACTCTATACAGTAAGGAGTTTAAATGGGGAAATTTTCAAAGCTCTACAACAAGAAATAGGATCATCCGAGTAGGCATCTTTTATGACATTTTCCTGTATCAGCATCAGAAGGTTATAAACTCTACAATAGGACTATAATCCACAACAAAAAGGTTTGTGAAGATCCTAAATAGAACGAGAGTAATTCCAGTATTCCGAGTTGTTACTGTCCACAGTTCCACTGCAAGTTAAAGACGGATCCTCCTAAAGATGCTAAGTGTAAAAAGGACGGTTTAGATCCTTAAGAAATAAACATCAAGGTCTGCCTCGGTTAAGTGGCTTCTTTAAAGAGAATCAAGAGATTACAAAAGGACGAGTTGGTTTTCATTTGTTGTTGTTGAGTTGGATCTGACTGGCACCAAAGGACACTGCCCCTCCTTCTCCAGCAGAGCATCTGGTGGATTTGAACTGCAGGTCTTTGGGGTTTGCAGCGCAGTTCTTTGCCACTAGGCCACCAGAGCTCCTTTGGTTTTCATTTCTTAAGTTCAATGTAAACTGTATACAGTTTTTATTCTTTTGCATACAAATATAGAAAGGCTGCTGACTGCAAGAAAGACATTAACCCAGGGAAAGATGACCTTCTCCAACTCCAGTTACCTTCTGTAGTCATGGATCTAAAAACCCAGCCATCATTTGGTCAGGTGAGGGCAAGTGTAGAAGATGAGAAAATGTGTGCCTTTTCCTGAAACTGTCCTGCTCTCTGATCAAAGTGTGAGGCTCAGTATTTATCTGTTTTCTTGAACACAGTCGGGCAGTTCAGAGACACCTCAAACACAGGCAGAAACCTTCAGATGACAGCACACTAGGAATCCTTTCAAAGTATGTCTATTCGAGTGACCGTGTTAGGATCCAGATAAAACAACAAGAATCTCAGTATGAGAAGAAGTGGAGAAGTGTAAATGCCTTTTGCATGCAGTTATGCACCAGTGTAAGCCATCATGGAATGAGACAGAGGCGGGAGCCGGCAAGGCTCCGCCGGAAAACAGCCACGCATCAGAACGCCACAGTGAGTTCTAGCGCACAGCCACGGAACGTCTGGGGTTTTGTTTCTTTAGTAGATAGACCTCCAGAAACGGTTCTATCAGTTTTGCTGTCAGTAGTACATCTTTTCTGAGTGACTTACAAGAATGCATGCAAGCATGTTTCCTTGAGGCCATGAACTGGTTTGCTAAGTTTGCATTATTTTATTCAAGTAAAAAGCCCCTCTTGGAGTAAGAAGTCTGTTGAGGAAACAGATTACCTTCACCTCCTGGGGTCTACACTTGTAAAGGGCCTCTACACCATGCCAAAAGCTGAAAGGTAGAATGCTCATTTGACATCAGCAAAATTGTCTCTATTTACATTTTTTAAAAATCTAACACATCAGGTTTTTTCTGGATGATCCTTTTTGTATGTTACAAAACCCAAAAGAAAAAAAAAGCAACATCTTACAATAAGATAAGAATTTCTTTTTTCTTCAAAAGGTCAAACAGCAGATACTTTTTGACATCCTGTCCTTTATACAATGGCATACTGGTCATATAAAAGATCCCTTATCCTATAAAAATCTTGACACAGGCAGCCTTCTAATCCAATGCGGCCAGTTTCCGTCTAGAAATCAAAAGAAGGGGGGGGAAAGTTCATTTTCTATTCATTAATATGCAGCTATAATAACCAAAATATATTAAATAAATTACTTTATGATTGGCCAGGGAATAGACTGCTCTGACTCATAGAATCTGGATATAATATTCAAGTCATGAATTTTTCATAGACATAAATGTCAGAGACTTCAAATAAAAAAAAAAATTTACAGTAAAATGATCTATCATTTCTTTGAGAGTCAGTCTCCCGGCCTCCAAGGTCATCACTCTGTGTAGGAAGTATTGGTCTCAGTTTTGTGAGATGACCACGTCTGAATGACAGAACCCCAAATGACAGGTCACTGGAGGCCCACACTGTGAGCATACTTACTCGGCGGACCGCCACTTGATTATTGCAAACAAGGACTCCACCAACAAACTCAGCCTGGATCCCCTCCCGGAGGAGGACTTGCTTGAAGTCTGACAGCCTCGGTTCATTCATGAAAACTGACTGATGTCCGGGAACCTGAGCAAAGGTCGAAGGAGGAGGAAAAAGCCAGCAGATAGATACTTAATGATCCTAACACACCATCTCTACGATATGCTCTATGATTCCCCGTGGTTCTCTGACAGGTCGTGTCAAGGTGGTGAATCCCATTGCAAGGAGTGACTGAATTTTACGTCCTTACTTACCATCACAAAGCCCTTCCCATGTTCTCATGTTTCACAGTCTGCACTACAGTCATGGCTCCTAACCCCAAGGACACACCAGACCATGCCCTATGCTCGCCAGACACCCATCTGCCTAATGAGTTAACCAGAGGACCCATAGGCAGAGGAGAACTAGGACTTTTTCTAGAATCTAGTCCTTTGCTGTGTTCAGAGAATAATCATCTCTTCACCTTGTTTCCATTTTCCCTCCCTCCTCAGAGCCAACGCAATGGATGCCAATGGATTTAGAATCAAAAAGTTCAACTTAATACTGCTGCTCTGAGACTGAAGAGCGACAGTTCCTCGGCTGAGTGGGTAGTGAGAGTTACTGCTAACCCAAAGGCTGCACGTCTCTGGCAGTTCAAATCCACCAGCAGCTTTGAGACAGGAAGATGGGTCATCTCCTCCTGCTGTGATTTCAGCCTCACAAACCCGATGGAGAGTCACTGTGTGTCGAGCCCGAGTCTCTCTTCCCAACTTCAAAAAAACTGTCCTAGTCAGGAATCCAAAGCTGTCTACTGCTCATTTCTAGCAGGACTCAAGACGCCTTTGGCTTGCACAGAGGACCCTAACAATCAAGTTTAATATCAATGAATTGAAATCATACACATACAACTGCAATCTGTGCTAATTAGTAGCTCTTGAGAGCAGAGAAATACCAGGCAGGACTAGAATTATATTTATACGTAACAAAACTGTTCTGGCTGGAACAAAAGCAACTTGAACTAAGCTAAAATCAAGAATATGATATTCTTGGACAGGGGGGAGGGGGAAGCGCTTGGTTGGAAGTAGGAGGACAATTCTCACAATCATCAAACTTTATACTTAAGAATAAATTTGTGAGGGAGCTCTGGAGGCCAAGTGGTAAGAAGCTGCACCGCAATCTCAAAGGCATGCAGTTCGAATCCACCAGATGCTCCCCCGGAGAAGGAGGGGAAATCTCCTCCTGTGCCAGTCAGATCTGATTCAACAGTACACAAAAGGAAGGGGGCAAAAATGTAGGTGGACTCTCGTCCATCGGCACTGGAGAAAAACCACCTTAAAAAAAAAAAGAATTATGAAATGATGATATACTACCCTGTCAGAGGATTTGCCAAAGGATTTCTGTTTAAAGAAATCTATCATGCGCGTGCCATACTTTACAGTGACCCAGAACTTCTGTGTACTTATGTATCTCAATCCACATACACACAGAGGAACGAAGGCTCCCTCAATCAGCCCGCCTGACCGTCATTAAATGGTTAAACGCATGCAGGGAAACGAGGGGGATGGGCACCACGAGCTCCGGCCACACTCTACCTCATGGGGCGGCAGCGGCTCCAGGGTAGGGATGACCTCGCTTTCTTCGCCTGTCTCCTTCTCGTCGTCACCAAACAGACTTTTCATGGCCTTCTGCTGGGCGATGACGCTGGAGTCCGAGGAAGCCTCCACTTGCATTTCCGCGTCTTCTCCATCATCCTTCAGTTCTCCTTCCTCTAAAATCACCCCCGTGTCCACCTTGGAGACCCGCATGTCCAGGACACCATCGATCCATGCCAGTTCAGCATCCTTTGCCTTACAAAACTGAAGCGAACTCACGAGCGAGTCTTTCAATCTCACCTAGAAATACAAAGACATGGGGGAGAAGGAAAAGCCAGACTGTAAAGCACAGCAACAGATGACATAGAATCCACCCTCTTCTAACTAATAAAGTGCATACAAATTTGAAAACCTACTTTCACCTACTTTCTAAGCCATGATTCTTACCTGACTGTACATTAGAATTACATGAAAATGTAAAAAAAGACATTGACACCGAGGCCTCACCTCCAGTGATCCTCAGACAGCTGGTGGGGTAAGAAGGGGCACTGAGGGTCCAGCACGCTTCAGAGCTCCTGAGATGACTCACACGCAGTCAGGGCGGAGAACCACGGTAAGGTCGCCCCTCTAATACTTGATGTGCTTCCTACCCACTGCCAGTGGCCAGGTACCAACTCACAGAGACCCTGGGGGACCCAGCAGAAGTGCTCCACAGGGTGTCCGAGGCTGGCCATGGTCCTGCAAGCAGACCACCTCACCCTTCCCCAGCAGAGAGGCTGGTGGATTTGAACCAGCAAACTTTTTAAGTTGGCAGCCCAATGCTTAACGCACAGGACCACCCCGGGGTACTTCAAGGGTGCTGAACTGTTTCTACTTTCTGAAATACACCATGTAGTTTCACACTTCCACATTCTTTTTTTTAAATTTTATTTCATTATTTTGTGTGTGTACCGTCAAGATCTGACTGGTACAGGAGGAGATCGTTCCTCCTTCTCCAGCAGAGCGTCTGGTGGAGTCAAACCATGCACCTCTGAGATTGCACACCTCCACATTCTTGAAATGACACCTGGGATGCTCTACCCAGGGTAGTGAGTGTCCACCTGGCGAGTTCCAACGCCCTGTCCAGCATCACTTCTCACACCCTCCCACGGCCAGCTTGGTGTTACTCAATCTCTCTTCTGTGTTCTTCCTATTTTCTGTGCATGCTTCCCTAACCCATTTTCCATGTCAAGCAGAATCCTGCCATCTGTGGATTTTACTAAACATGTAAATGCTCTCATTTTTAAAACAACTCTCTTAACTTCTAGATAGTCTCCCCACCGCTTGGAAGCTTCTTTCCTCCCCTCTCTGCCCTACCCTATTCCACCCCAACAACCCACAGTGACATCTGTCAGGATTCAGATTAGTCCTCGTTTCTTGTCTTTTCTGGCCTTCTAATTCGGGTTGCCCTCCCCATCCTCTATCTTCTCGGGGCACCCTCTATGTCTCCTAGCAGACAGGTAACAGGTGACGCATGCAGCAGCCGCCGGGGCGCAGGACCATGTCTGTCTCCCTCATCACTGCACGCTTACTGGGTCTTTCCTCATCTGCATCCGAGCCTTTCTTTCTACACGGCTCAAACACCAGGGTGTTTACCTGGTAGATGTGGGTTTCGCTGGTGGCATCAACTGTTTCATGCAGCTTTGGCATGTACACTTTAATGTCCTTCCCTCCAAACGCGCGGCAGCACTCGGCCAGATCCTGACTGGCCTCTGGAGGTCCGTGGACAATGATCAACTGCCGGGGTTTCATCTGGTTAATGATTTTTTTAATGGAGTCGCCATCAGAGCGTCCTTCATAGTCTATGTATGTAACCCTGGCTCTGTAATTAGACAGGATTATTCAAGCTTACTTATGACTAGAATTCAATTCTGAAGGCAGAGTTTTTTTTTTTTCCTGGCCGCCTTCACCAGAAAGAAATACATACAGTAAATAAAACATGGATTTGAGGAATATGCAAGTGTTATATTATTAATAAATCTTATTTAGATCATAGCTCTAGAGAATATCTACTAAGTGACAGAATTAGAGAAGAAACCATTTGGTTTTGGATGAACTACACAAGATTCCAACAAGTTATTGTGGCCACCAAAGGAAAAGGAAGAGCGGACACACGGGAGGGAAGCAGACCACGACGACTTAGCAGTGTGATTAACTAACTATGCAAGTGCCCAGGCAAAGTGTCCCCATAGCGACTGTGGATCACATCAGTAATTCCAAAACATGGGGTCCTCGGAGGCACTCGAGATGCTTAAGCAGGGAATGCACACACCTGCGAGATGCACTACTAGATTGATTCATGATATACAAACGTCCAAGTTCATGGCCAACCTTTCCCACACACCCATTTGACGGCTTTGATGTTCAACAAAGAGAAAAGACCACTTTGCTATGAGCTTTGCTTCGAAAAAGAAACCAAAGTTTTAAAGCTTACACTAAAGGTTACTAAGAGATTTTACTTTTAAGCAAAGTAAATTTGTAAAATTCAGCGTCTTTCATTTTACCTTGTAAATGCCATTCCCTAATGCCACACAAGTACTTACTTTATTTCAATGGACTCTGTTGTAGAAATACACTTAGTAGGAACATCAGATAAATCTTGATCCATGGGTTCATCTCCGTTTGTCAAGCCAGACTCTAGTTTGTTTTTTTCTTCTTCAGTAGCTTGCAGTTCTGGCACGAGGAAATCCTCTGGTCTAAAAAGAAATCTCTAGTTAGTGTAGTAGTGTGCTCTGGACCGAGTCCACCATGAGCTGCACTGCTAAGAGCATCTCCAGTGGTTCAAAAACCACCAGTTGCTCTGAGGAAGAAAGACAGGCAGCCTCTTCCCACTTTGATTTACAGCCTCAGAACTAACTTGTCAGCAGTAAGGTTGCAATTAGAATAGTAACAAGCAAGATAATGTTATATGATCTCTATATAGCTAATTCATAAAATGTGTTAATATCGTAAATTACCTCTAACTCGTGGCAAATACCTGTGTGTCAAAGCAGAACTATGCTCCACAGGGCTTACAAGGACTAACTTTTGAAAAGGTAGACTGCCAGGCCTTTCTTCCAAGATAACTATGGGTGGATTCAAATCCCGACCCTGGTTAGGCGTTAAGCACATCAATCATCTAGACCATCCAGGCACTGCATCAGACTAACAAATGACCTAATTTTTAGGCTTCTTTTTCCAACATTTCATTGATTGACATCTAATAAAACAATTCAGAACATCAATTATCAAATGATAGCCTCCACTGTTTCAGGACCACTGTGGAATGCTTTTGGCTCTGAGAGAATCTTTAAACCAAAAATATTTCCTGAAGTCTTCTCAAACTCAAACAATAGTTTCAATTAACCAGAAAACACAGTCTGTCTTGAGCATTATGCATTTTAAGAATGCTCTATATTATTCTCTATATTCTCAAATTAACAGCAACAAGAAAGATTTAGACAAGAAACTTAACGGGCAGTGGGATCATATTGATGAGGAGGAAACAATTTGGGAAAGTAATTAAGAATGATTGTACAACCTGAAGAATATAATCGAGTCACAGAATTATACACAGAGAAACTGTATGCTCTGCTGGGTTTATTCTCAACAAAAATCACGTGGAGCATGAAAAAGCCCTAAACAGGTCATCTGGATATCACAAGTACTTTTTATAAAAAACCACCTTCCCTTTTTTATTCCACACATACTGTACACACAAGCGGAGAAGGGCAACAGCCACTCCGTTATTGCTGTTGTTGATGATCACAAGAACTCTTAAGAGAAGCCACAGAAAGCTGATGACAGAGATGAAGTAGCACTTGCCACCTAGGCCTGCTTTCTTTCCAGTCTCCTCTCCCCAGGATCAGTGGGGTTTTTTTGGTCAAGTCCCAGTACTTCCAAATCTCTGACCTTTTACTTCCTTAAAACTGCCAATTATTTTTCCTTCTTACCCAAAGAAAGCAGATGTCTTTCCATTTGCACATTACCAAGCTCCTGCACAACCCTTGATCTTCATTTCATTGTTGTAAAATTGCTGTTAACAGGACAGTGAAATAAAGAGAAAGGCTTTGGCGGGAGCTTGGTAATATGCAAACATTACCAAAACCATTACCAAAGCCATCTGCTTTCTCTGGGCAAAAAGGGAAAAGAAAATCCCCACAACTGGAACAAGAGACAACATCATGATAAATGGAGAAAAGATGCACGTGATCAAGGATTTCATTTCACTTGGATCTGCAGTCAACACTCAACAAGCAGCAGTCAAAAAATCAAGAAGCGACACATTGTGAAAATCTGCTCATGGACCTTTTTAAATTGCAAAAGAGCAAGAATGTCAGCTTAAAAGCGAAGGTAACTAACCCAAGCCACGGTAGTTTCAATTGCTTCATATGCACCTGTAAATTGAACAATGACTAAATAAGACTGAAGAACTGAAGCTTTTGGATTGTGGTAGTGGGGAGAATACTGAATACCCCATGCTGTTATTGCTGTGAATGCCGTCGAGTTGTAGATGACTCATAGTGACCCTATGAAAGAAAGTCTTGAACACAAAAAACTTCCCCCTTTTCTCTAAGTTCACCGAGTTTCCGGAGACAAGCTATTTCGGAAGTGGATGGCACTCCTGCTTCCAAGCCTGTTTTAATTCCGGAGCTCCACATGGACCGCCAAAAGAACAATCTGGCTTGGAGGAAGGACAACCAGTGCCCCTTAGAGGCAGATGGTGAAACTGCATCCCACATACCGCGGGCATGTTGTCAGGAGGGGCTAGCCCTTGGAGAAAAGCAGCAAGCCTGGAAAAGTAGAAGGTCAGCCAAAGAGGGGAAGACCCTTAATGAGATGGACTGACAGGGACTGCAGCCAAGGGCCTGAAAGACCTGAGGACGGCTTAGGACAGGGCAAGGTTGCTGACAGGCAATCTCCTGTTCATGTGGTCACAAAGAGTCAGAGTCACCTCAATGGCACCTGCCATGAGTTGTGGTCACCTACCAACCACCAACACGCCATCCACCTCTACATCTTCCTCAATTAGCGGAGCAGGGCTATGTTTTGGCTTCATGTGCTTTTTAAAAAGTGATTTGGTAACATTTTCTCTCCAACCTCCTACAATTGCCTAAGACCTAAACACGCTGACATTTCTCTTTGCGAATCTGGGGTTCTATTACCACCATCCAGAGTTCTACAACAGCTTCTTAACCTTGGAGTCCAATTCTCTCCACTGTAAACTATAGCAACAGTTAACAATCACCAAGTGCATTTACTGTGAATCAGGTACTGTGTAAAGTGCCTTAAAATGTGTAACTTCATTTCATTCTTATCTTCATTTTTAAGATAAGGAAATTGAGGCTAAAGAACACTGTCCATAGTCTAAAAAGATACTTGTTAAGTGCAGTGGTCAGCAAATTAAATTGGGGCTTTTTTCTATTAGTTTGGAGGACCAGGGAGAGAATGGAGTGCTCATTAAATAACCAAGCCTGATGGTCAGTCCACTAGGGCCATAAGACAGCACTCTGGAAGGTTCCGAGAAGGGCTTACTGGGATGGAGAGGCATCCAAAGGAAAGGTTTCCTGGGGTTTGTGGAGCCAGACTCAACAACCTGGACACCTGATGGGGAGGGAGCAGGGCTGAAGGAAAACATGAGCAAAGACATTTCATGAGAAAATTGAGGAGGAGGAACTTCCAGAAGAGGAGGAGGCAGTGGGGGGGCGGGGGACTGAGATGGGGTAATAGAAAGAGGGAGGAGCCAGGATGGGAAGGACACTGGTACCAAGGTGCTGGGCGTCTACCGACAAGGCAAGGGGATGCTGGAGGATTTGCACACAGGACACCAGGGTCCTCAGAGGCTATTTTTCCAGGAGCTGGTGTGGCCTTCAGAGCTTTTCCGTGGCTTCACTCATGCTCCCTCTTTCCTTTAGGAACCAAAGGTAGGTGAAGTGCTATTTGAGACATGCCTCTTCCCCACACACCATCACCATCACCATCACGTCCCTGATCTCTCAAGGACAAAGCCTTGACTATCTTTAGAAACTTTCATATTAAAAAAAGACAAAGACCAAACAAACCAGCACAATAACCAAAACCCTAAACCTACTGCTGTTGCAACTGTAACTCTTCGTAAGAAAATTCCCCCTTTCCTTTCATAGTCTCTAGATACTCCTCAGTGTTTCAATTTTTAGGGTTTTGAAGGCCAAACATTCTCTACCTTCAAAGCTAACAAAGACCACAATGGGCAGGGATGGCAAATTCACTCAATTCAGATACTGGCACAACTTATGCCCCCAACTTTTTAAGAAGGAAATTCTGCTATGTTTACACACTTGATAATCTCTCCATATTCATCCCACTTAATTCTCTCCTCGGGGGCAGGAAACATAGGATAAGACTTCTTGGCCTGTTTGAAGAAACTTCCTTTCCGACTGCCTTCGCCCTTCATCATCAGGTCGTGCTTGGTCTTATGGGCTGAAGGTTGGTCAATGTCTTCTTCAACGTCACTCTCGTCACTGGAATCAATATCAGCCCTGAGGGAGTCAACACAAATGACAGTCACACAATCTCCACTAGATCACGAGTTGGTATTTAGAAAACTACGTTTTGCTAATAATTTTTATTATTAATGATATTCAGTATTAGATTGCTATTTTGTCAAATGTAACATTAATACACAGTAAATGCACATTAATGAGACAATTTGGTATTCTAGCACCCTTTGAGGGAATTCTGGTGGCCTAGTGAGTAAGGAGTTGCACTGCCAGCCCAAAGACAGGCAGTTCGAATCCACCAGCTGCTTCTCCACAGAAAGATGAACAATTTCCTTCCATGTGATTTAGTCTCTGAAAACCCACTGGAGGGTCACCTACGAGTTGGTTCCAACTTGACAATGAGTGAGTGAAATACATCTTTCCTAACAAAAGTAATAAAGTTAAAAGAAGGTTTAAGTATTTTCGACTGGGTAACTTCCCGAAGGCACAGTTCGAGGAGGCCACCAGCTGCTCTGTGGGAGGAGGGGCAATCTCCTTCCGTGTGATTAACTGCCTCTGAAAACCCGCTGGAGGGTCAGCTATGGGTCGGTTCTGATGCTATGGTACTACAACACCACCACCACCACTTGTAAACACTGAAGTAAGTTCTTCCCAAATTGCATATCTCAATTCACAACCTGTCTGCAAGCAACATACTCTTTTGACTGCTCGAGTTTCTTCGCAGCCTCTTTCTTTAGCTTCTCTTTTTCCAAATATTCCTCAAGTTCCTTCCCTTCAAGCTTGACACGTTTCCGCAACTAAAGAGAAAGAGCAAAAAGGAAGATAACACCAAGGTTAGTAGGTTAAGGTGGGGAGGGCTGGAGGGGAAGGAGGTGTGTGTAAGATACACCACACCCCTAAATGATTCATCCTCTTTAAATTTCATTCTGACACAATTCGTTTCCATCACACAATTATAGATCCTGTTTAGATTGCTCCTAAAATTAAGCTGTCACATTTCTAGGCTTTAAAAAAGAAGAAAATCACCCATCAATCAGAAAAAGAAAATATAGGAAAATATTTTTATAATTTTGAGTATGTGAAGCCTACATATTGCATGAATTCCAAAAGCCAAAAAAGAAAGGGGGGAAAAGGAATAAAATATGGCAACATGGAAAAAAACCCACAGAAATCTGCTTAGCATTTTAGATCAACATAAAATCAGAAGCAGCTGAGAAAGCACAATTACAGACAGCACTGCTGACTATCGGGAGCCGATGTTTCTTAAGAACTCATCCAATTCACGGGGAAAAGATGGTCAACACGCTAAAAAGGGCAAATACACACACGAAATTTACAAAACAAGAAATAAAAATAGCTAAACGTCGTGAAAAGCGATCTAATTATACTAAAGGCTTTTGAAGAACACAGACATTTAAAAATAAGAAATCTTTTATCCACGAGTCTGGCAGTGTTAATGACTACACAAAGGATACCCTCATTCACCATCTAGGGGAAATTAGCCCAACTCCGACAGCAGGCGATCTGCCAAGAAGTGAGTGAGGAATGTGCCTGTCATTTCACACAGTACTTCCAACGTCTATGAAAATATCAAACGCACACTACCAAGCAGTGTGCAAGGGGAAATGTGCACTGCAGAAATGTCTTAATAATGAAAAACTGAGGACAAATATTGCATGGTGCTACTGTTGTAAAATGGGACTGATATCAGGGTTGGGGTAAGACTGAGAAAAACTGGATAAACT
Source organism: Elephantulus edwardii (assembly GCF_000299155.1). Lineage (NCBI taxonomy): Eukaryota > Metazoa > Chordata > Mammalia > Macroscelidea > Macroscelididae > Elephantulus > Elephantulus edwardii. The sequence goes on from NW_006399752.1 coordinate 43,058,002, forward strand.
ATATATACTGCACTGAAACAGATGAGGGAGTGAATAATTTAAAAGCGATGCATGATAGGGTCTTATGGTTATCACAGGAGTCCACAATTAAGGTTGCATCGTGGAATGTACTTGGGGCGGTGGGAGGGGTGCAGGGGGATTGTGTACCAGGGAAGGAGTGTTTCTTTTACTTCTGAAAGAGAGGAGCGAACTGGGGGTGGGGGGAGGGATGGGCAGGGAGAGAAGTACAGCAATGAATGAATGGAAATCCAAAATCTCTGTAAATGCTCATTAAAATTATTAAAAAAAAATAATGAAAAACTGGACAGCACTTTAAAATCTACCAACACGCGGTGATTAAATCAGTTATTTCTCAAGCTTTCTGATCTCAGGATAGCTTCTGACTTGAATACAGCCATTACCTATTAACATTAACATTACCGTTTTTTGAAAAAGAATTCTATTTTTTCAAAGTGAAAAAAAAAAGTGGAAAGAATGGCACTGTTTTTGCAAATCATTTTAGAAAAGACGCAAGCTCACAACCACTTCTGCATTTTTAATCTCTTGGAATATGTTGTTTTCACTAAAATAGAGGCTCACATGGATGTGGACCTAGAAAGGAGAAACTATTTTCTAGATAACTGTGGATATTTTTTGATATTACATGAAAATTCAAATAACAGTTGTTTTTTTAAAGGTTAGCTATAACGCAATATCTGAAACCATGACAACAAGGTTTCTGTTCTGTTACGTTACAAAGCATTGATCTACTACTTTGGATGGATCTCCTATTCGTGCATTACTTAATAATCTGATGCACTGGTCATTTGAGAAATAATGGTTTATCATTCAGTTATTTTAAATGTTCACACTAAGAGTGACTTTTAAAAATGTCACCACTGATTTCATTAGACAAATCAAGCTCCCAGTGACAGATGTTTTGCAAAATTCTTTTACTTGCAAGCTCGACATGATCATTGGTAACAAACATAGAAAATTTTTTACTTAGAAGCATCAGAAGTTTTTCACCACTGGACCAATTGGCAGCATCAGGATGGATGGATAAGAGATTGAGATTGTTAACAACTTTAGTCTGCTTGGCTCCACGGTCAACACTCTTGGCACCAGTAGCCAGGAAATCAAAAAACGTACTGCGATGTGAAAGTCTGCTGTTAGACCTCTCCAGGGTACTGAAGAGCAATGGTGTCACTCTGGAGACTAAGGTGCGTCTGATACAGGCATGGTCTTTGCAATCACTTGTTATGCATCAGAGAGTTGGACAATGACTAGGGAGGATAGAAGGAGAATTGATGCCTTTGAGCTTTAGTGCTGGAGAAGAGTATTGAGGGTACCATGGACTGCTAAGAAAACAGATTCGTCCTGGAGAGGGTTAAACCGGACTGCTCCTTGGAGGCAAGGATTCTGAGGCTTCATCTGACATATTTTGGTCATGCTGTAAGGAGAGACCAGTCCTTGGAGAAGGACGTCATGCTTGGGAGGGTGGAGGGCAGGCGCAGGAGGGCAAAGCCCTCTGGGAGTTGGATTGATTCAGTGACTGGGGTAATCAGGATGGGTGTGTCAGAGACGTTGAGATTGGCATAGGACAGAACAGAGTTTAGGGCTGTTGTACATAGGGGTACATAGGGTTGCTATGAGTTGCAAGCGACTCGATGGCACATAACAACAACAACAACAGAAGCATCAGACTCAATTTGTCCATTTCTGAAAAAATGTCTGGCCAATATCCAAGTCTCAAGAATCATAGTTGTCTGTTGAACATTATTTTAAACAAAATAGTGAGCTAAGAAAAAAACCCCATAAAGTAGTTACTTTAGCTTGTAACTCAGTCGTGTGTTTCTTCAACACAAACATTATGCTTCAGTATACAACAGTGATTCTATCAACATAAAGGAATGAGGTTAATTATAGAACAGAATTCTGGTCTTTTCTTCATAGGGTTGTATGAGTTGTATCTGACTTGATGACAACTATCCACTGCTAAGTGAGACTAGTGATGTTTATTTTGGAGGAACATTCTTCTACTTTGTACATCACTCTTTTGCCAGTTTGCTTGACTGAGGTAATGTGGGTTTGCTGTGATTCTGAACCTTGTGCCATTGGGGTGTGAAATGCCGTTAACGGTTTCCCAACGTGGATAGTGTTTGGTGGAGTTCAGAGTTGTAAAACAGGTTTGGAAACAGGAGAGGCATCCACTTCCTAAATCACATGCCTATGGAAACTCTATGAACTTAAAGAAATGATGATAGTTATAGAAGGGCATTAGGTCTTCTGTTCACGGAGTCACTATGAGTCATGCTCGACTCAGTGGCAATTAACAACAACAACATACAACATGATGCTCATACTTCCCATTTCGTCACCCAGACGATCAAATACAACTTTCACTAAAAAGATAAAACGAGGGGAGCTCTGGTGGCCTAGTGGCAAGAAGCTGCAACTACAATCCCAGAGGTGCACGGTTTGAATCCACCAGATGCTCTGCCGGGGAA
>NW_006399752.1:43060590-43061380 GCF_000299155.1 Elephantulus edwardii
CTGCCAAACCAAAGACAACAGTTCAAATCCACCAGATGCTCTGCCGGGGAAGGAGGGGCAATCTCCTCCTGTACCAGTCAGATCTGATTTGACGGTACACACACAAAAAAATAAATAAAATAAAATAAAGGTATAAAAAAAAAAAGAAAGATAAAACGAGTAATTTACTGCTTCGCAAATGACATTTCTAATTGAAACGCTCCTTTTCCTTTCATGCAATGACTACAGTACAGTTTGGTGCCACTGCCTTAATTTGCTCTAAGGCACCAATACTCACCTCCTTGTCCCCCAGATTGCTCATTGTTATAAATGTCAGCAGTCGGGAAAGGAAAGGGGAAATTTCATTCTTATTCTTTTAAAAAAAATGCCAACCTCATGAAAGGGTCCCAGGGACTCCTGGGGGCCCTTATAGCACTGGGTGCGATAAATTACAGAAAATATACATTGTTGCCATTGCAGCCCATCCAGCCAATTATGACTCAAGTGTCACTATGGACAACGTGTATTAAACATGTACTGAACCTTGCACTATCTTGTACCATATACAAGGCGCTATTCCAAATCTACCAAAAACCCTCTTTTCAAGTATTTGTTTATAATTTATGATGAATTATGTAAATGAGGAAGATGAGCTATGACACGGTGGTTAAAACACTAGACTGCTAACCTCAAAATCAGTGGTTTGTTGAAGCCGATGAGGGAGAGAATGGTTTAAAAGTAATCGATTTTAGGGCATCACAATTATCATAAGAGTCCGGAATGAGGGCTGCAGAGTGGAGCATACTCGGGG
>NW_006399752.1:43061480-43078834 GCF_000299155.1 Elephantulus edwardii
ACATCGGGGTGGGGGTAAGACTGAGAAAAACTGGATAAATTATGTTTACTGCATTGAAGTCTATGAGGGAGAGAACAGTTTAAAAGTAATTATACTTTAGGGCATTATGTTTATCATAAGAGTACGGAATGAGGGTTGCAGAGTGGATTATATTTGGGGTGGGGGTGGGGATGGGAGGGTGCGGGGGGGATTGTGGACCAATGAAGGAGTTCTTCTTTTGCTTTTCAAGGAGAGGAGCGAACTGGGGGTGGGGGTGGGGGTGTGTGTGGGGTGGGCGGGGGAGAAAAGTGCAACAATGAATGAATGGAATTCCAAAATCTCTGTAGATGTTCATTGAAATTAATAATTTAAAAAAAAAAATCAGTGGTTTGAACCTCTCAGCTGCTTGATTGGGAAAGACAAGGAAGTCAGTCCCATCAAAGGTTTATAAACTCAGACAACGTATAAGCATATCCTTCTCCATTTCAAAGGGCCTGATGAGCCAAGATGGTCTTCACAGTAGCAGTTATGGTTGGGGATGTAAATTAAGTTTATATCCACCTTTACTCATGAAGAATGATACAAAAAGGAAATCTTCCACGGATGGGGGTGATTTGGTCCCATTATGGAAAAGAAAAATACAGATCATTTTTGTATTTGTGCATAGATGTAAAAAAAAAAAAAAAAATCTCACCCCAAATGCAGAAGACAGGTAGGTGCTTCAAATGTCACCAGTCAGAACAATTGAACCCTGTGTAAAATTCTAGACAGGATCCCTGATAAAAAGCCAAGGATTATGATAAAGGACACTTTGGGGACAAAAAGCCAAAGTTGAATTTGATCTGTGGATTAAACAGTAGTGTCAAGAGAGAGTTCAAGGGACCTAATACCTAAGGAGCTACGCTGCCAAACCAAAGACAACAGTTCAAATCCACCAGCTGCTCGGGGTGGGGGGTGGTACGCAACTTCCTCCACACGATTTTTTGTCTCTAAGAACCCGCCAGAGGGTCAGCTGTGAGCTGGTTCTGACTTGAGAGCATTAACAAGAGCATAGTATCAACATTTGTTTCCTGAATTTGATGGATGTCATGTGATTTTGAAGGTGTGTTCCGGTGCTAGACAACACACACTTTAGCTTAAGGATACTTAAGTGCCTTTTAAAATGCTTTGAAAAACAGTTGTCTCTATTGTGTCTGTTCACTGCCAGTGAACTGATCCTAACTCATAGCAACCCTCCCTCAGGGCTGAGACTGGAAATCTTTATGGGAAATAGTGCTCATCTTTATCCCAAGGAGGCGCTGGTAGATTTGAACCAATTTTAATTAAGGAAAGATGACAAAAACACTTCTCAAAGACAAACCTGAGAATACCATTTACATGCAAACTCTCTGGATATTGTTCCAGATGGTTCTGAACCTTGTGAGAGTCCAAGAAAGAGAATTTCCAGCTAAGGGATTTTGAAATCTATATACTCTTAAAGGTGCTCACTATTTATTCTGATGTAAACCCCAAATCACGCTGAAGTGTTATTTTTAATCACTAGATTTTTATATACTATCTACAATGGATCCCTAAACAATTTCAAGATAAAGTCCCCCAATCAGGACTTACCTCTATTTCTGTAATCTTTTCAGAAGGGTTATCAATTAGGAAACGTGCTAAGGTCCCAGGAGTGGTTCTGTAAGTCAGAATGATTGAGTTTTTAGGGTCCTGGCACCACTGAATAAAGAGGTCCCTTGAAAATCCACATTCCAGGTCGGGCTGGCTGGCAAGGACAACTTTGGGGCTAGGTACTCGAGCCAAGTCAGAGAGACCGTGACATAAAGACAGATGGCGAAACTGGAACGGATTATTTCTTTTGTCTTCAAAACATCTCATCAATTTATCACTCATCCACTCTACCTATACAGGAGGAAAATATTACATTAATTATAAAATATCTCGAGTGTATTCTACAGCAGCAGATGAGGTCAAGTTCAAACGTTGTTTTTAGCTAGGGAAATACTTTTAGACCTTTCTGACAGGCAGTTTACTTTCTGCACACGGTAGATCTTTCTGTTCCACTTCAGATCCTCCTACCCCCGATTCATCCCTCATCATCTGTTTTCGCTATTCCACTTGTCACCTTAGATCTTTTTAAGACATGATTATCTAACGCCCAGAGACAGCTATTTCAGGAAAAGGAGTTTATTCAAAAGAAAGAGAATAAAGAAATCTAACACTTTATGAGGTTATATGTTCGTCGTCCTTATTTTACACTTTGGTACACTGAGATTTAGAGAAGAACTTGCCCAATCTATAAAACAGAGACAAAAAAGAAATCACTTCTTGAGGTATAGAAAGATTAAATGAAGCGCTGCATGTAAAGCCCTCATAGCAGGCTGTGGCTGATATTTTTAGCTGTTACTATGGAGAAGGACACCATGCTTGGAAAAGTGCAGGGATGGTGAAGGAGAGGAAGACCTTCAACCAGGTGGACTGACACAGTGACTGCAGCAACGGGCACAAGTGTGTCAGAGACTGTGAGGCGCCACAAGACAGGACGGGGGTCAGTTGTGTAGCTCACTGGGTCACTAAGGGTCGTACTCAACTCGACGGCACCTAACAACAATTATTACTGACAACCTCTTCTACAGAAATATAAAATCAAAGGGATGATTCAGACGCTATCCCACAAGCTCCAATCACTGCAGGGCTCTTCACATGATAAACACTAAGATGAAAACAAACCTGGGACTTGGAAAACTCCACCACGTTGTAGCTCACATTATTCAGCAGCGCCAGCGAGTAAACGCCCAGGCCTGCATCTTTCGTTCTCCAGATCTGATCGAGAAGCTGTGCGAGTTCCAGGACTCGGCCTGCGGTGTCCACTGCGATTAACACATTCCCGTCACCTCGAAGCGTTTCCAAGACGTTAGCTAGGGGGAAAAAAAGAGAATCCCGATAGCGCAGAGCTGTGTAGTGAACCGTTCATCTTCCTTTTTCCTATAAAGACTAAGATGCATGAAAGTGCAATTACTGGGGCTGGTACCAAATGTGTAAAGGCAATCAGGTTATTTTAACAACCTTTAACTGTTAAATATATTTTCACAGGGATGACAAGCAATGCTGCTAATGCTCCATTTTTTCATGAAATATTGTCAGTGGTTCCCAAGCCCTCTCAGATCTCAGTGCGTACACTAAATGACAGAGTGCAGTAAGTGCACAGGACACACGACGGGACAAATGACGAAGCCAAAGAGAACTAACCTGGACTCCCAGGCTACCTGATCTGAATGGTTCGCCCGGTGAACTCCGTTAGAATGATTCCCCAAATGCACATAGACATACGGGTTAGGCATGGAGATAACAGATCACTTACATCTATATGTATTTATTCAACATATGTGCACCTATACATCCTTATGTATACAGAGTATGTATGCATGCCTGCAGAAAAAAATGAAGCCAACTCCCTTCAAACAAAAGTATCTTTTTCAAAAGTATCTTTACAAATAGCTTTTCTCACTTTAGATACAAGTCATACAAGTCTGCTTGGAAATATTTGTTAAGTCAATTCAAAGCAAAACAAGAGCCAAAAACTGAAGAGCTTTCTAAAGTCCAAGTAACATAAAACCAAACCCAAACTCCCTCCAGTCAGGTCAGTTCTGGTTCTGCCCCCAGGGTTTCCAAGGCAACAGAACCTCACAGAAGCAGACTGCCACACGGCTTCTCCCAGGGCAGCCAGCAGCTTCAAACTGCCACACTTCCGGTTAGCAGCTAACATTCAGCCCCTGAGCCTCCAGGACTCTCCTTAATATAATGTTGTTGTTAAGTGTTGTCTAGTCAGTTGCAGTTGGTAGTGGCCCTACGTTCAACACATGTAAACCCTGTGTCATTCTCACAAGCTCCACCGTGTTTAAGCTCACCGTTGCAATCACTTTGTCAATTCATCTCAGGAAGTAACCTTCTCTCCTGCTCTGACCCTCAACCTTTCTAAGAATCAGTCCCCTTCCAAGGACTGGCCCTTCTTGACAACATGCCCAGAGTATGTGAGATGAAGTCTCACCATTCCTGTCTCTAAGAGCACTCTTGAGTGCACTTCCGGCAGGACAGATTTGTGTGTACCTTAGCAGTCCATATAGTATATCCAATATTCTTTGTCAACACAACTCCCTGAAGTATTATCCTTCGTCAGTCTTCCTTACCTACTGTCCAGCTTTCACATGCACGTGACGCAAATGAAAATGCCAAAGCTTGGGTCTGACCTGCCTTAGTCTAAACTTTCTCTGTGGCTCTTTCTAGAGGCAAACAGCAATAACTCAGAAGTATCTCTTTAAAACCAAGGAGACTAGATTAACATATAAAACTCCAACATCAAAATTAGTGCAAATTTTGTACTCTATCTCCTTTGGTCATTTGCCTTTTAGAGTTTAAACGGTTTAATAGGTTTGCCTGAGGTCCGTAAATAGTTCAGCACTGCACAGCAGTAAAAGAGGAAGGCCATCAGTGAGAGGGATTGAAACAGGAATAGCAACACTGGGCCCAAGTATAGCAGAGATCACGAGGGCAGCTCAGGATCAGTCCAGGTTTCATTGCCTCGTACGTAATAGCTTTCTATGAGCTGGAGACATTACAGCACCGACGGGCAACTACAGAGAAACAGTGAGGACCAGGAAGAGCCAGCTGTGTGCTGGATGACAGGGCGAATCCGATCTTTAGAACTATCACACAAACCTATCTTCAAATTAACTAACTTAAGCATTTCCTTATATATTAATACATCCACATAACACTTTAAAGGAGAGAGACAGAGTTAGCTGGTTTCTTTTGATCAAAAAAAGTGATACACAGAATAAACAACAACTGGTGGAATCATGCAGGTGTGCTGCTCGTTGAGAAGCATGTTATGTGATACATACTCAGAAGCTGCTCATCTCTCTGCTTCCGCCTCGGCTGCACGTAAGTGGCATTAAACGAATCCGTGATAAGGAGAGAGGGTCTGCTCAGCATTTCCAAGGAGCATCCATTTAAGTGGCTACAAAAGGGGTTCAAAAAATGAAATTTTTTAATCACTTAAAATAAAGAGTAGTAACTTCTCTCACTCCAAACAAGGAATTTGTTGAAGAGGTGTTTTTCTTCCCCTAACTATATGCTCCCCAACTGAACAAGCGTGGAAGGAAGAGTGGTGTCCACTTCCATAATAGCTTGCCTGCGGAAACCCTATGAACTTGGAGAGAGGATGAAAGGCACCCAAGCGTCAAGGACTCTCCTTCATAGGGTCGCTATGAGTCGCCTGCGACTCGACGGCACTTAACAACAATAATAACAACAACTATATGCTTAAACTATTAAAAATATATCCTCATTATTAAGAGGAAAATAAAAATCTTCTACAAATACCATCAATCATAGGCAGTTAATACAATATTTGGGTGCATTTCCCCTTCTATATAAGTAACTTGTTCTATTCAAATGTATTTTACAAAATACATAAATTTGATTTCTATACATAACATTGGCATGTGACGGACATTTCTTCAAAATCAGTTCTATATACCAGTGTTTTCCCATGATACCTAAAGTTTTCTTTTTTCCTAAACCTAAATCTTAACAATTACGAAAAGCTTTCTATTGTGTCTCCACAGCATTGACTTGATAGTTTCCTTTTATTGATTATGTCAGTGGGTGGTCTTTAACATTATTACCATTATAATTAATCTCTCAGACTAATTTTGCAAAAAAGTATCACTTGTATTTCTCATTGCTTTGGAGACATTTTCATAGAAATGTATCTCTCCTGCAATATGCAGTAATTTTAAAAACATTTACTCTCCAATTACGGAGTCCTGGTTTATATAAGAACCAGGTTTCTAACCTTCTTTCCAGAGAATGAAATGGCACCAAAGGGATTGCTTCTCTTTTTTGTATTGCTATACTTACATCTCCCTCTTGTGGTTGAAATCCACGGCATAAACAATTTCTTCTTCTCCATCTTTGACGATTTTCCATATTGTTCCCCCAATCATATGGCCAGCTGGCAGAGGTGTGATAGACAAGCCATGCCCTTTGCCTGTGTCAAAAACATAGTGGCAACACTCAGACTTCTTTGCCAAAACTCCATCATTTCCTTCCAAGTTATCTTTCACAGGTAATATGTGTCTCATGCCTTGTCTAGAATGTAGTCTAAAGGCACTGAATCAAGTAGCACATTATGAAATTCTTAATAAGTCTATGGAAACACTTAAATCTGCTATTCCATCAGCAACATACACGCTTCAGAATAATTTACTCTACATGGCGCTTCAGAATAATTTACATGGCACTGTCAAATCTAGACGTAGCAAGTTATCAGGTATTTGAAATACATTTTTAGTAGTCCTTTTAACAAATAAACATCATGATATTAGCTGTCTGAGTCTTGTTTTTCCCTCCCGAGATCACAGATTAGTTGAAAATTCTTACAACTGCACTGTTTTCCGTGTCTATGCTTAGTAAAAAATTCGGTGTGTACCAGTGACTGGGGAACTGAGGGTGGATGTGTCAGAGACAATAAGGTTGGCACAGGATAGAGAAGGGTTCAGGGCTGTTGTACACAGGGTCACTAAGCAACTCGACAGCACCTAACCACCACCACCACCACCACCACCACCACCACCACCACCACCAGGGGCTCTCCTGAGTGATTCTGCTGGCAGGAGGTGTGTCTGTACAGGTAACTGAGTATTCAAGGTAAGCAGACTTTGCATTTTACCACACTTTCAAAATCTCTTTTCTTTTATTTGTTGAAGAAATACCTATTCCTCACTACTAACAGAAACTTCTAAAGAGCTTCTTTTGTGTGAAATAATCTACTCTGTATTGTACAAAGAAGGATATTAAAACCCAAATTATTTGCTGGACAGAAATGAGAACGTTTAGTTAGGAAAATATAACCCTGCATATGAAATACATTTTGGTCGTCTGGAATGTTTGAGATTATTAACCACTTCTTATTATTGTTTCTCAGCTTCACTGGTACCATTCTTCCCGAGTTCCTGGCTCCATGGCTTTCTAGTGCTTCCTTTTCTGTCTGCTCATGGAGCTTTATTTCTTGGTGCTCCATTTAGATAGTGAGGCTCGCAAGGTAGATAAGGGAGCACCGGTGGCCTAGTGGCAAGAAGTTGGGTTGCAATCCTGAAGGCACACGGTTCGAGGCTACCGGCTGCTCCACAGGAGAAGGATGGGCAATCTCCTCCAGTGTGATTAACTGCCTCTGAAAATCCACCCGAGGGTCAGCTATGGGTCGGTTCCAACTGGACAGTACACAATAACAATATAGATAACAGAGCTCTGATAACCAAATGCTAAGAAGGTGCACTGCAAACCCCAAAGGCACACAGTTTGAATCTACCAGCTGCTCCATGGGTGAAGGATGGGCAATCTCCTCCCATTTCATTTCCTGCCTCTAAAAATCCACTAGAGTCAGCAATGGGTCAGTTCTGACTTAATGACACATCACAACAACATATGCAATAACATAAAAGTAAAAAGATACAGCACCTCTGCCTCACCTCCACCACATCCACCTGTCAACACTACCTTGTCGCCTCAACCAGTGAACTCCTCGGGAGGATCTGGTCTCCGAGCTACTCGAGTCTCCAGATGGAGCCTGATATGTTAAGCACTGCAACTAAAGGAAGAGCTTTTTAATGTCCAGTGCTGGAATCTAGTCACTTTCAACTCTGTGCTCCAAGTGCCCTCATACTCCAATCACACTATCTTCTCATCAACCACTCTGTGTCCTCCACTGCTCAGATCCTAGGGAGCATCTGGTCACCTCACGGCAGTCTTGGGCATCACACATGCTGTTATGTGCTGTCAAGTTGGAACCGACACTCCTGACCCTTCACGGTGTTTTCAGAGACCGGCACTCGCACAGGAGAATGCCCATCTTCCTTCTGCAGAGCCACTGGTGGATTTGAACTGTGTGCTTTTGGGTTGGCAGCACAACTCCCTACCACTAGGCCACTAGCGCAACACACACGGTAAACACTAAGTAAATTTTTCCTGATTTTAAAGTGAAAAGGCCTAGTTGTGAATTTACTTGGTATGTAATCTGGAATATTTTTAAATCCAGGTGGCTAAGGGGAAGTTCAGAGTTCTGTGTCAAGGCAATAGCTAACGTTTAGTCTTCAGATCACAGTGTCTATAATGTTTACTGTAATTCCTCCATTAAAGTACATCAGTACTGTTATCTGCTACTGGAAATTATTAACCTTTCAAATTCACAATCTGGGAGAACTTCAGCTGCTGGATTTTATCAAAGGCTGCATCCACGTCATCCAGTGTGAAGAGTGTGAAATCTTCCGTATTGTGTCGAGACTGAAAGGAGAACACAAGGGCGAGATATTACAAACGGCCACTGCAGGATGAGCAATCTGAAGGCCCACCCGTGAGATTACCTGGTAGAGATCATACATGAACATCTGCCCCATCTTGTACACCGGAATAGTTGCGTAGATGGCACAGTTCAGCCCCATCTTCCCGACAGCATACGGGAGCGCGCCGAGATGGAGGGGGTCCGGGTGTGACAACAGCACGGCGTCAATCTGGTGGACATGCCTAGGACACAATCAAATCCACCACGCTCTTGAATCTTGCTTTCAAGGGCAAAGAGAGGCTTTTAAAAAGTGAGCTGCCAGAATCCTGATCCCTCCCGCTGGTCTGGATTAAAGAGGACACTGGGTCAAAGGATAAAACCAAGAGCTAAGACTATGATACCCACAAATTTCAATTTGCACCACTGCACACATATCCAAATTACAGCTATAAATTGCACCTACAAATCCAGTGTCTCAATACAAGGAAAGTAGGAGAGGGGAGGAGGGTGAAAGAAAAGCTGGAGACACGGCCAGTAATTCTGAATGGCTAGCTTGTCAACTATTAGTTTAAATTCAGTAACTCTGCTTGGAACTGCAGAAATTACTGAGGAGAGGATGTATCATCAGAACTTTCTTGTGTCTTCCTGCCTCAGGGTTTTAGGATGGTGGCTGGTGATATATTCATTAGAGTAAAAATTTGAATGAACCTGGGAAACACAGACTATCACTGACAAAAGATGTTAACCAGAGAATGCTTCTGCTTCTGGTCTAAACTGTTTATAGATTTAAGTGCTCTTTCCATCCGTGATTGGTATGTTGTTCTGTTTGCCATCAAGTCAGAAATAACCCAAAGTTGATCCTCCAGCAGCTTAATCTCAAGGGAGGAGACTGCCCAGCCTTCCCCCAGGAAGCAGCTGGGAGAGTCAAACCAACTGCCTTCAGGACTGCGATGCAGCTTCCTACCGCTGCTAATGTAACTGAATGACCCCTTTGTAGGATCCTTTAGCATCTCACCGCACTCATCCTGAAGACCAATTCTCAACACCTAGGAGCAGGTGACACAGAAAGCAGAATAAACGTGGTTTGATTGTACAACTGTCACATGAAACCCTTTGCCTTTTCTTGACTCTTAAGAACTTAGTGTTACTCTTTCCTCAAGTCCAGGTACAAAAATTCCAATTAAGATTTAATTGAAGATTTTGCTGGATTTTATTAAGACAGCTAGTAAGTCAATCAACATATAACAAGTTCAGCAGTCAAGCAAAAAATAAGCAATGCAGTAACAAGAAAAGTGATTGATTAAAAAGCCTCGAAAATGGAAAGTGTAACTTACTTCCTCAGGGAGTCTATGATATCCACAGAGAAATGCTCATCCCAGCCGCAGTCCAACAAAAACCTAAACTCATCCACTTGGAGGAGATAGCAAAGGGCAGACTCTTCCCGGACCCCTGACAGGGTGGTTAACTTGATAATAGATGTCATCTTCTTAAATCTTTTGGTCCAGTAACAATAATCTAAAAGGTCCTTTCAAAAGAAAAAAATAATTAAGTGAAAGAGTAGAGTTTAAAATATAAAACTGACAAAATTATAACAAATTTTTAAGGGCACAGAAATTCCCTAAACATGGAAAGTAAACCATTTTAAGACCCATCACCACCACTGTTAAGCTTGAAAAATGTAATCATAAGTTTACATGTTCTTATCTAAAATACCTACTGTTGTTGTTTTGTGTTGTCAGTCGCTTGCGACTTGTGACCCCATGTACAACTGTTCTGAACCCTGATCTATCCTGAGCCAACCTTCTCGTCCTTGACACACCTACCCCCACGAACCCAGTCACTGAGTCAATCCATCTCATCCAGGGTCTTCCTTTCTTCCACCGTCCCTCCACCCTCCCAAGCATGACGTCCTTCTCCTAAGACTGGTCCCTCCTTGCAACATGACCAAAATATGTACGATGAAGCTTCAGAATCCTTGTCTCCAAAGAGCAGCCTAGTTTCACCCTCTCTAGGACGAACTTCCTTCTTCTCCAAGCAGTCCATGGTATATTAAATATACTCCTTCAGCACCAAAACTCAAAGACATCAATTCTCCTGTCATCCTTAGTCACTGTCCACCTTTCTTATGCATATCAAGTAATTGCAAAAACCATGACCTGGATGAGGTGCACCTTAGTCTCCACACCGACATCGATGCTCTTCAGTACTCTAGAGAAGTCCCTGACAGCAGACTTTCCCAATGCAATTTGTCTTTTGATTTCCTGACTACTGGTATCGAGAGTTGACTGTGGAGCCAAGCAAAGTGAAGCTGTTAATCTCAAGCTCTTCACCGTCTATCATGATGTTGCCCATTGGCCCAGTGGTGAGAATCACATGCTACGGGCAGGGAACAACAATTGGTTGCTTCTGCAATTGGGGAATGTCTTTCACCTGCTCTCTTCTTTAAAAAAGATCTATGATTATATAAAATTCAGTGAAAAGTAGGTAAGCGTTGTAATCAGACAGGCACACATTTGAATCCACACACTTCGATAATGAACCTTTCTTCAAATCAACCTTTCTTCAAGCTCTGCACTCCACTCTATAAAAATATATAGACACACACGCGCAAACATACACCATGTTCTGGAAAAGAAAAAAATTATTGCTGTAGAGTCAGCACGCCTCACAGTGAACCCCCCACTGGGTTTCCAATCAGGAGAGAGATGCTTGTCTTCCTCCCGAGGAGCCGCTGGTGAACTTGAACCAGCAGACACATGGCTTTTCGGTTAGAAGGGTGACTCCGCATGAATGGTACCACCCGAGGGCCTCGATGAAACAGTGTAAGATCTGAAATGTGTAAATCACCTAGAGGACAGACGGGCTCATTGCCAGTCCCACAGTACATGTCTGCTAAATTAATGAACTCATCTTTCAAAACCATGAATTACTTTACTTTGCTTTAATTTTTTTTCTTTTGTAATTACTATAGCCTTTGCAATTACGTGCTATGCATCAGAGAGTTGGACAGTGACTAGGGATGACAGAAGGAGAACTGATGCGTGGTGCTGGAGAAGGGTGCTGAATAAATACACCATGGACTGCTAGGAGTACAAACAGGTCTGTCCTGAAGAAGGTGAAGCCGGAGTGCTCCTTGGAGTCAAGGATTCTGAAGCTTCGTCTGACATACTTTGGGCATGTTGATCCTTGGAGAGGGACATCATGTTTGGGAGAGTGGAGGGACGGCACAGGAGAGGAAGACCCTGGATGAGATGGATCGATTCTGTGAGTGGAGTGGTGGGAATGTGTTTGAGATGGCGAGGTTGGCACAGAATAGAATGGCGTTTAGGGCTCTTGTACAAAGGTCACTATGAGTTGCAAGCGACTCGATGGCACATAACAACAACAATTATAATTATTAGTTTACATATCTTTCTCCTTTAAGAGAGAGTTCCTTGATAACAAGCTATGTGGCCTTTCTCCTTCCCACAATATGCAAAAATACAACAACAAAAACCATATGTATATATACTTTTTGTTTGTTTGACTCCGGCAGCTGCTCCATGGGAGAAAGATGGGCAATCTCTTCCAGTGTGATTTACAGGCAAATTTATTAAAATAACATAAATACTTTCTCTAGGAGGAATTTCACATTAAGAGTTGCAGTAGATTGTTAGCCACTGGCAGCAGCTCGAAAACATGACACACACAGAGCACTCAATCCAGACCTGACGGCCTGATGGCTGGAATGCCTGCTCTGTGTAGTTCAAAGTCTACTTATACTCGGGACCTCAAAGGGCTGCAAGCTCTTAAAAAGATGGTTAGGAACTATTTGTTACCAAAGTGCACACTCACAATAACATTTCAGATTTTGACCGTAACAGTACATTATACTTTTCTTGACAACTTCAATACTTTAAAACACATACATATGTGGGAAGGAGACAAGGTCACTGTCAGTGCTGCTTCTGCAGTGCCACTGGGTTGGTTAACTACCAACAAAGGTTCAAAACCAAGGGCCAAACCATGTTCAACATCCAGGGACCACGATAACCGTAAGGTCCTCCCCACGATCAGTGACATTCTACAACAGTATTCTGTTTCCCTCAAGAGAATCACTCCTCTCTATAATCATTCATTCTTTTACTTGGTTTGTCAGTTCCCTTCAAAAAAATGTGGGCTCCATGAAAATAAAACCTTCTCTATTTTTATTCCCATTATATCCAAATGTCTGCACAGTACCTAGCATACTGTTGTGATTTGCTATCAGAAGAGACCCACGGCTCACCCTCCAGCAGGCTCTCAGAGGCTGTAAATCACAGATGAGGAGACTGTCCACCTTTCTCCTGTGGAGCAGCTGGTGGGTTTGAACCAAAAGACTCTGGATTAGCAGTGCAACTGCTTACCCAGTAAGCCACCAGAGCTTCCTTAATATCAACGGTAGTCAATAAAGGTCCCTCAAATAAATAAGTGAAGCACGGTTAGTGGTATATGCACCCAGTGACCTTTTGTTGTTGTTGTGTACCGCAGGGTGAGAACGACCCAGAGATGACCCTCAGGTGGGTTTTCAGAGGCAAATCATTGCACAGGAGGAGACTGCCCATCCCCCTCCCGAGTAGCAGCTGGTGGCCTCAGACTGCATGCCTTTGGGATTGCAGCAAAGCTTCTTACCACTAGGCTACCAGTGTTTTTAGCACAGCATGAATAGATAAGTTGTTTATGCAGAAAAGACTAAAGTTGTCAACGATTGCATTTTCCTTGGATCCACAAACAGCCCCCATGGTAGCAACAGCCAAGAAATTCAACAGCTTGAGAAAATGTGCTGCTAAAGGTCTCTTGCAATTGCTTAATGGTGTCAGTTTAAAGACTAAGGGGTGCCTGATCCAGTAATTTGAAATTGCTTCACACGCCTATAAAAGATGGACAATTAAGAAGGAAGACTGAAGAATCCATACCAGGAACTGCCAAAGGAACAAACAGATATGCCTTGAAAGTACAGCCAGAGAGGCAAGAACGGGCAAACTTTCTTACATAATCTGAGCCTGTTCCTAGAAAAGAGCATCATGCCTGGGAGAAAGGTCCACGAAGGAAAGATGATGCTAAGTGGAAAGAATTAGCGCAGGGACTCCAACAAGGGGCTCAGACACAGCAGACGCTCAGAATGCCACCAGATCAGGCAGGGTTTCGCCCTCTCAACACAAGGTCGTGATGTGGAGGAGGCGACCTCACAGCACTTACAACATTTACTTGTGTTTCCCTTGTGAGGAAGAGCTCTGAGTGCAGGACCAGGCTCAGTCAGTTTGGTAACCTTAGTATGTCAGACACGCTCTGCACATAGTAGATGTTCAGTTCACAGCTGCTGAAACAAATAAGCTAAACTAACTGATTTAGAATGTTCCTATTGTAAAGTTTAAAGGGTACAAAGATTCTACCATATTTTCCTCATATAATGCACCCAGGTCTTTGCAATCACTTGCTATGTGTCAGAGAGCTGGACAATCACTAGGGATGATAGAAAGAGAACTGATGCCTTTGAGCTGTGGTGCTGGAGAAGAGTGGTGAATATACCATGGACTGCTAGGAGAACAAACAGGTTCGTCCTGGAGAGGGTGAAGCTGGGCTGCTCCTTGGAATCAAGGATTCTGAAGCTTCGTCTGACATACTTTGGTCATGTTGCAAGGAGGGACCAGTCCTTAGAAAGGGACGTCACGCTTGGGAGGGTGAAGGGACAGTGCAGGAGAGGAAGACCCTTGATGAGGTGGATTGACTCAGTGACTGGGGGGATGGGGGTAGGTGTGTCAGAGACAACAAGATTGGCACAAGATAGAGCAGGGTTTAGGGCTGTTGTACATAGAGTAGCAAGCAACTCGATGACGGCACATAACAAAAACACCACCACACCCGATAAATTACACACACAGGCAGATAATGCACAAACTGTGCAAAGGAGTCTAACATAGGCGTGGGCTGCATGCTTTGCAAATACCACATACTATTTTTTTTTAATTGTGTGTGTGTGTACTGTCAAATCTATCTGAAAGGTACAGGAGGAGATTGCCTCTCCTTCTCCAGCAGAGCATCTGGTGGATTCGAACCGTGTACCCATGGGATTGCAGTGCAGCTTCTTGCCACTACGTCACCAGAGCTCTCCACCGCACACTATTTCTATAAAATACCATAATTCTCTCTCTGATGAAATGTTTATAAACATAATTTTGGAAGAAATTTAGAGCATTCTCCCTGACAAAAATCTTCGTGAATCACAATTATGTTTATGAGCTAAGAAACTCTCTTTCTACTGTAAATCTCACAGAATAAATGAAAATATATTTTAAAGATCAGGTTTTTTTTCTGTCAAAAGACTCTGATCTCAAGAATGAAAAGATACTTTTATTGTAATTACTCATAACACAGCAAATGCCCTTCAGCTGTAGTCACTCATTACTTACCGGTGTCTCCGTTGCACAGGTGATAAAAAGCGCATGGATTCAGTGGAAGAGTTCTTTACAAACCTGAAAAATATATAAGAGCCCACAAATGTGGTGTGACGTACTTGGTTTTAATTGTGTTATTTAACTAGCAAGTCTGTGCCAAGAGGAACATCAGGAGCACCTTTTTCTAAAAAGAAGCCGTATTCAGATGCCGACGTTTATTTAGCCTAGACCAGCGAGCCAGCTCTGGTGACCGGGGGTTAAGAAGCCGCGCTGCCATCCCAAAGGCACGCAGCTGCTCTGCGCAGAAAGACGGGCAACTGTCTCCGGTACAATTTACTGCCTCTGAAAACCCACGGGAGGGACAGTGATCAGTCAGGTCCAACTCTGATCTACAACAACAACTTTTATTTAAAACAAAGGTAATCGAAGATAATAAAAATAAACAATAATGCAACAAAGAGGCTAATTAAGTGCTAAAATATACTGATTAGGAAAGAATTTTTTAAAAAATTTTTTAAAAGTCAGTGTTAACTTGTGTCACTTAGTCATAGAAGAAATGGAACTTTAGAGCATTTGTTAAGAATTAGAATAACCTTTGAAGAAACAAGGTAGAACCCTGGTAGACTAGCGGGTAAAGAGCGCTGCACTGCCAACTCAAAGATGAGTGGTTCGACTCCACCCACGCTCCGACAGAGAGAGAGAGAGAGAGAGAGAGAGAGAGAGAGAGACAGACAGACAGAGGCAGTCTCCTCTTACAGAAGGTCGGCAGCTCCTAACCACCAGCATCTCCATGGGAGAAAGATGTGGCTGGCTGGCTTCAAAGATGTACAGTGCTGGAAACCCTCTGAGAGCAGTTCTACTGTGCCCTTGAAGGTCAGAACTGACCTCATGGCAGTGGGTTCAGTTTTGGTCTGGGTGTGGGGACAGACAAGAGGAGAAGGCAGTCAAAACAGAGTAACAACACAAGCCAAGGCATAAAGCAAGGATTTACAGTATCATTGGGGGCAGGGGCAGGAATCCCAGGCTGGGATACTCATATCAAAAAAAATCAAAGAATCAACAAGTGAACAGAAAAGGGGCAGGAAAACGCAGGGCCTTCAGAAAGCAGACCTAACTTCCTTCTACAGGAGAAACTCTTCTAAGATATCTCAACAATGGGAAAAAACTAACTTGAGACATGTAATTCTGTATTTTAGGAAAATCAGCTGGTTGAAAATATGATTGAAAAAGACATCATGCTGGGAAAGGTGGAGGGTCAGAGAGAGAGAAGACCCTCACCAAGTGGACCGATACCATGGCTGCAACAATGGGCTCCAAGAGTGTCAGCGGCACGAGAATGGCACGGTAAAGGCCAAGGTTCAGATCTGTCGTTCACAGGATCGCTATGAGTTGAAATTGACTCACAGCACCTACCAACAACAATGTGATTGACTGGATTAAAAAAAAAATGCAAAAAAGCAGAGAGATAAAATACTGTTCTGCATTTGCTGTTCTAGTCCTAGTGAGTTGCGCGAAAGCACAGGCCACAGTCTCTGTGGTTCGAATCCACCTGTGCCTCTGAGGAAGAAAGATGGGCAGTCTCCTCTAACTTTTGCAGCTCAGAAGCCAGACGGAGGGTCACTATGGATCGGAGCAGAAGCGAATCAACAAAAGCAAGTTACAGTCAGTTATATGGGGAAAAGAATTCTTTAGCGTCCAATACAGTTTTTATACCTCTTTGGCATCTATCATGAGTCACCCCCTAAGTACGTAAAACTCTACATCTTGAGTTCCTCCCTACAGCCGACTCCTGACTATTCTGCCCTTACCACGCCTTACTCCTGCACCGTTCCCTTCCGGTTCTATGTCGGCACCTCACGATCTTACCCTCACATGCCTGCATTTCTCCACCTCCAAGTCTTTGCTTCCCTTGTCTCAATATAAATGTTGCCACCAGCTAAATCTGCAGAAAGACTGCACAGATTACATACGAAACAAACACTTCCAAGGCTACGGAGAGCTTCAGCAAGCTGTTTACCATCGGTAATTATCTCCCCACACAGATCTAATTCCCAACATGCCGCTCACCATCCTGATCTCAAGGCCCTGATCAAATTCCACTGGCTTACCAATTCCCGAGGGAGCCCTGGTGGCCTGGTAGTAAGGGGCTACACTGCCAACTTGAAGGCAGGCAGTTTGAATCCCCCAGCCACTCCAAAGGAGAAAGATGGGCAATCTCCTGCTGAGTGATTTACAACCTGTGAAAATCCACTGAAGGGTCAGCTCTGAGTTGCTTCCGACTTGATGGCAGAGTTTTTGAGCTGACCAGTTCCCCTGAGCCCTGGTGGCACAGTCCATCGGGAGTCGCACTGTTAATCCAAAGGCAGTGCCTCTCGGGCAGTTCGCATCCACCAGCTACTCTGAAGGACAAAGATGGGCAATTTCCTGCTATGTAATTTACTGTCTCCAAAAACCCACTGAAGGGTCAGCTATGAGTCAGTTCTAACTCAATGACAGTAACTTTGAGTTTTTTTAGTTACTCTGGAGACTAAGGTTGGCCTGATACAGACCATGGTCTTTGCAATCACTTGTTATGCATCAGAGAGTTGGACAATGACTAGGGAGGATAGAAGGAGAATTGA
>NW_006399752.1:43079181-43093965 GCF_000299155.1 Elephantulus edwardii
CGCAAATGACTCGACGGCACATAACAACAACAACAATTCCTGTGAACTTAGTCTAGACTATAGTTGTGTTGTTTATTGCCATAGAGTTGAGTGCAACTCATAGTGACCTTATGAACAAAAGGCCTGCAGCCTTTCTATAAATATCGTCATATCTCCAAGTTCATAGTTTCCAGAGGCATGTGGTTTAGGAAGTGGATGCCACTCCTGCTTCTAAACTTGAATCAATCTGGAAGCTCCACCAAACACTGCCCATGATGGGTAGCCATTATGGTGTTTGGCTCATCTATGGCACAGTTGTTCTATGCTGGAGACTATAGTAGCTCTGTCAGAAAGAAAAACAATCCAGACCACATGTAACTTACAATTCTTTTGCAGTCACACTGAAAAGTAAAAGAAATATTTAACCCAATATATCAAAAAATATTATCACTGCAATAGATAATTATTTAAAAATTAAGTGTTTTGAATGGATAGAAAAACTATAGTACATTCACACAATGGAATATTACACAGTGTCAAAAAACAACTCATAAAACATTACACAACATGGGTGAGTCTGGAAGACATTATGCTGAGTGAAATATCTCTGTCACAAATACTGCATTAACCCCACTGTTACAAAATAAGTCAGACCCAGGGTTTGGGGAAAGATAGGAAAAGAGTGGATAGATAATGAACACTGCATTGTAACAGATGAAGGGAAGAACTGTCCGAAAGAAATATATGAAGAGGTGCATTGCAAAGTGGACTGGAGGAGGTGGAAGGGAAGTGAAGGGAAGAAAATGTGCAGCAACAAACCAATTTAAGACAATATATATAAAAATAAAATTAGAGAAAGGACAAAAAAAAATTGTTTTATACTTGAGACTCAAAGCATAGCTGATACTCCAGTATATTTTCAGAGGCTATAAACTGCATGGGAGAAGATTCTCTCTCTCTCTCAAGGAACAGCTGGTAGATTTGAACTGTCTGCCTTGGGTAGCTTCTGAACACTAGAAATATGGCTGATTTGAACTGAGATGTGCTCTAAGGGCTTAGGTTAGTGGCTAACAGAGCAAGCAGGTCTAGTCTCTAGATGCTAATTCCAGACTCATGATTTTACCAGAGCTTGACACTGACAAAGAGTACATTCAAGGAAGTACATTCTTCCAGAAAGCTTCTGCCATATCGTTTCTTCCATGGAGCAGGTGATGGCTTTGAACTGCCCACCTTTTGGTTATCAAAGCACTACGGGTCTCCTCCTTTTGGTCTTATTGTCCTACAACTGAAGCACTTACCTAAATAACTAATTTCTTTTCTTCTAGTTTTCCCCATTCCAAGTTGATTCTCCACAACACTAGCAAAGAATCTTTCCTCAAAAGCCCGTGCCTCTGGAATTTGGGAAATGTTCCACCCCTCAAGAACCAAGCAAAATAGTAACTCCTTCACACCCAGGAAAAGCTAGTGCTTTAGACTTCACAAAGCTGGCACAAATACTTGAGAGAATGAATACTAAATGTATTCATGTATTCACTGGCTTAAGGGAGCTCTGGTGGCCTAGTGGCAAAACGCTGCACTACAATCCCAGAGGTTTGTGTTTCAAATCCACCAGATGCTCTGCTGGAGAAGGAGGGGGCAATCTCCTCCTGTACCAGTCAGATCTGATTTGACCGTAAACGTAAAAATAATACAATAAAAATTAAATTTTTTTTAAAGGCACTGGCTTCCAGGAGATTCTGCCTCTTGATGGTCCACCATCAATTAGTTTTTTCAGGCTATAAACCTTTATGGGCGATGACTGTACCTTCAGTGGAGGGGCTAGTGGATTCGAACTAACGACCCACAGGTCAGCAGCCAACAAGAGGGGCACTAAAAATGTTCATTTTTGTCCTCTCCAAGACCAAGCACCGTGCCCCATAAACGCGTAATGAAAGAAGATACTTCACAAGATACTAATTCATTCAGAGCCAGGAATTTGGCTACATGGTCTCAAATACCTTTTAAAGTCACTTCTGCTCTCAGTAACAACAGTTCACGTTGATAATGACAAGTAAAGGGAACTCTGCAAAGTCCACGGTAAGAACAACAGCCCGGCCCGGTTAACACGAGCATTCGAAAGTCTGTTTGCGATCAATTCCAGAAAAGCAAGCAATTTCATTACAAGATCAAAGTGACTAAATGAAACTTAGAGAACGCGCAAATAATCTGGGAATCAGAGGAGGCCAGGCTTGCGGAGTTACACCAAGCGCCCGACCTGTTGTCTAAGGAGCATCTTAACGTACTTATTTTTTTCGTACAATCGCGCAAAGTCAAAGAGGAAGTCTTTAAAAATAGCAGCGATTGAAGGGAGAGGAGGCGACCTGGGTTTCAGGAGGGGCAATTTCAGCACGGCGTGGGCACATCTTAAAGATCTGTAGCTCGGTTAGAGGAAGGGACTCCTCCTTGGGTGCTTGGGGCTCATCAGACTCACTGTCCATCCCCGAGCGAGCGAGGCGGCGGGGACCCCGGGGCCACGAGGCCAGAAGCGGCGCGGGATTCACTCCTCCGGCACCGGGCAGCGGAGCGGACCCGCAAGGACGGAGGGAGACGCGGAATGAACCGCACAGCCTGCCGACCGAGCGCTAGGAGACGTTATTACCCTTGCCCTCGATGGGCACCTGGGTCCGTAACGACCACGATCGGGTGCCGCCGTGACCGCCGCGGGGGAGGCTGAGTCGGAGTCGGACTGTCCCCCAGGGCCAACCAACCCCCGCCCCCATCCGGAGGCCTTCTTCCTCCTTCACTTGCCTCGTCCGTCCTCCCCCGACGCCGCCTACTGTCCTCCCCAAGCCGTAGTGGACTCCAGGCTCGGGCACGCACGAGCAGCGCAGCAGCGAGCTCAGCGGCCCGCGGGGCGGTAGGCCGGAAACCGCCCCGCCGTGGACGCCGCCATGTTTGAAGCTGGAGAGGACGTCGGCGGGGCGGGGCCAGGCGGGAATGTACCACCGCAGAGGGGGAGAGGGGGACCCGAGGGGCGCAGAGGAGCCGACGCCCGCGAGCCCGCCGCCCTGGGAACTCCTTCTTAACTCGAAACCCTTTATTACCTCCTACACATTACATACCTGTGAGGAGAGTCCAACAGGGACAGAAATAAGGAGGACGACTTTGAGGCTACACCCCCCTCCTCTGCGCGGCGCCGACGAATGGTAGCGCCCGAGGCCGCCGTTTTCGCCGCAGGAGCTGAACTGAGCTCTCCGCTGCCCTTGATCTTGGGTCGTTGTGGGCGCCTGGGACGCAGGTGGGTGAGGACGAGGTCACTATTGTGCTCAGATGGGGAGGAGTCCCATCGATTACAGTCCCCCAGCAGTGGAAGTGGTGGGCGCGGGGTGGCTGGGCTCCCCCGGGGCCGGACGGCTGGTCCAGCCGGGTGTTGCAGTGGAGGTTGTGCGCCCTCCTGTAGAAACCGACCCATAGCTGACCCTGCAGAGTGTTTTCAAAGGCAGTTAAATGTAAAGAGAAGAGATCGTCCACTGTCTCTTGCTTGCAGAGCAGGCGGTGGATTCGAACGGCGGGTCTTGGGGATTGCAGCGCAGCGTTTTACCACTAGGCCACCAAAGCCCCTCGAGACGCGGGGATTGTGAGAAATCGCGTCCCTGTTTGGGGAACACCGCGGTGCACAGCTGCTTCGGAAGGGGAACCCCGATTGTCAAAACGTCAGAAAAGCTGGAAAGGGCGGTCGAGACCAAGGGACCCGGCTGGGGCTGCCTCTGAACTTGACATCTCAGATTCAGCCCTGGGTCAGCGCCCTCTGTCTCTTTAACATGCGAAGTCCCTCCACACTCCACAAAGTGTGTTCTGTCCTTTTGACAAACTCGATCTTTCATTTGTGCACGGTTTCTAAGGCTTGTTTGGCATTATCCAAGGCCTCGAAGTTCAATAGGACCTTTACGAATCTTTCACAGAAAAGCCGGTGGACCCACAGGTGCGCGGTTCGAATCCACCAGATGTTCTGATGGAGAGGGAGGGACAATGTCCTCCTGTACCAGTCAGATAGGATTTGACGGTATGCGCGCGCGCGCGCGCACACACACACACACACACACACACAAATTATTATTTAAAAAAGAAGTCCGTGGATACCAAGTAGAAGGCTATTACTATTTTTAAAAAATAGGTATCCAGGAAACAGGAGTGGCATGCACTTCCTAAAATGCCTCCAGAAACCCTAAGAACTTTGATTATTGTCAATGGTTGTAGAGGGGCTTCAGGCCTTTTATTCATATGGTCCTTTTGAGTCGCGCTCAACTTGAAGGCAATCAACAGCAACATCTAATTATTGTAATTTAACAACGTGAATTTTTTTGGCTTCCAGAAAATAACGATTTTTGTTAGCTTTTGAAGTGGGAATAAAATTGAGTTAGAGAAAAATTGAAAATAGGATCAAAAGTGAAGTTGATAGGTGCACTTCTCTAACTATAGATAAAAGATAATGTGCATTACTATACAGCACTGGAACTGCTGGTGATGTTGTGTTTAACGTGCCAGGCTACTAAGCTATAAGGTTGGTAGTTGGAACCCATCAGGACTTCTCAACTCTTTAACATTTACTGTTGTTTTCAATGTGCCACCAAGTTGGAACCAACCCAGAACTGACCCTCCAGCAGGTTTTCAGAGGTGGTTCTCCTGTGGAGCAACGGTGGATTCAAACCATGTGCCTTTTGTTTAGCATTGCAACACCTTTCCACTAAGCCATCACACAAGAGGAAATAGCCCATCCCCCTCTTGTGGAGCAGCTGGTAGATTCGAACCCTCTGCCCTTGGGTTAACACTGCAGCACCTTACCCAGTAGACCATCAGAGCTTCCTGAGAGCCTTGGCCACCAGTAGAGTGTCATTGTGAGTCTGTGTGGACTCAGTTGCAATCATTTTGGGGTTTTGTGCTTTACCGTAAAGCACGAGTAAAAGTGCTGGTCATGGAGCCAGGCTGTCCAATCCCATCTTTGTATCTTGACCCTAGACCCATTGCTTTACCATTTCTGTTTAGAGAACCTCATCTGGAAAAAACACTTTGGAATATCTATTTGGTTTTGTAATTCCTGCGCTTAAGGGATAAAAGAAATAAGGACCAGTTAAGAGGCTGTTTCTGTGTTCCATTGAGTCAGAACCAACTGACAACTGACCCTCCAGTGGGTCTTCAAAGGCAGTTCATGATATAGGAGGAGATTGCCCATCTTTCTCCCACAAAGCAGCTAGTAGGTTTAAACCGCATACTTTTTTTTTTGTATGTGTACCATCAAATCAAATCTGACAGGTACAGGAGGACATTGTCCCTCCTTCTCCAGCAGAAGAGCATCTGGTGGATTCAAACCACACACCTCTGAGATTTCAGTGCAGCTTCTTGCCACTGGGCCATCAGAGCTCCCTGTAAACAATGTACTTTTATTTCACTTTGGCAGTGCATTTCCTCACCACTGAGTCACTAGAGAATAAGGATAAGACAGAAGAAGAATTGATGCCTTTGAGTTGGGATGGAGAAGAATACTGAGTATCCCTTGGACTACCAAAAGAACAAATATGACTTGGAAAAAGTGCAGCCAGAGTGCTTGTTGGAGGCAAGGATTGTGAAGCTTCATCTCTCACACTTTATTTAGACATGTTGCTGGAAAAGGCTATTCCTTGGAAAGGGACATAATGCTAAGCAAGGTGGAGGGTCAGCGAGAGAGGAAGACCCTCACCCAGAGGGACTGACACAGTGACTGTAACAATGGGCCCAAATATCCAAGACGATGAGGGTGGCACAGGGTAGGGCAGGGTTCAGGTCTGTTGTTCACAAGGTCACTGTGAGTTGTGCTCAAAGGCACCTAACAGCAGCAAGTGTTTGAGGATTATGAGTTGATGCATATGAAAACAGACGGGCAGTCTCCTGTACTATTTATAGGCTCAGAAAATCTACTGGAAAGCCGCCTCTGAATTGATTCCAACTCAGTGCCAATGAGTTTTGTGTAGAATGTTTAATTACGGCATTCCTTGTCTTCAAAAAACAAGGCAAGAATTTGGGCTACATAATCCTAGCAAGTTTAATGCTAAGCACTGTTGTTGGCAGAATTGTACTACTTCTCCTAAGGTGTTGTCATTTGTCTTCTCAACCATTTATACACGATTTATTCATTTCAGGTTACTTTCAAATGGATATGTTGTGATCTCCTCTTTATATATACAGAGTCCTATTTAAAAAATGAATCTTGAACTGTGTGAAGTCTCCTTGTCCTCCTGTTCCTCCTCTTCTACCTTTTGGCAGCTCTTGGAACTTAAAAATCCGTTTAGAGAAAGGCTTCTTGGAGAGGTAATGTGATAAAGTGTGAAGGAGCCAGAGCTTTGAGATGACCTGGATTTGGTTTCCAGCTCTCGTTTCATATCTGGGTGTAGCTCTTTGAATCCCATTTTTCTTTTAAAGTGAAGAAAATGTTATTTGTCTCACACTGTCTAAAACGGAATTGTTACTGTTAGGTACTTTCAAGTCAAGTACGACTCAGTGATCCTCTGAATAAGAGATCTGAACCCTGTCCTATCCTGAGCCATCCTCACAGTCTATGACACACTAGAGCCCGTTGCTGCAGTCACTGTGTCCATCCACCTGTTTGAGGATCTTCCTCTCTTGCCATTCGTCCACCTTCTCAAGCATGATGTATCTCTCCAAGGAATATCCTCTCCTAACAACATGCACACAGTATGTGAGACAAAGCTTTATCATTCTTTGCCTCTGGCTGCATCTTCTTCAAGACTCATCTGTTTGTTCTTTTTGTATTCCATGGGATATTCAGTACTCTTATCCAACACCACAGTTCAAAGGCATTGATTCTTCTGTCAGGATAACATTGTCCAGCTCTCAGCATTGTAGCAAGTGATTGAAAAGACCATGGCCTGAATTAGGTGCACCTTAGTCCTCAAACATACATTAATGCTCCTCAATAATCTGGAGAAGTCCTTTACTATAGACTTTCTCAGTGCGGTATGTCTCCTGATCTTCCTGACTGCTGGTCCCAGGTATATTGATTATAGACCCAGATAAGATGAAGTCATTGACCGTTTCAGACTTTTCTCCATGTATTAGGATGTTGCCTATTGGTCCAATGGTGAATTTTTTGTTTTCTTAACATTGAACTGCAATCCATATTGAAGGCTGCAGTCTTTGCCCATCCTTCTCCTGCAGAGCAGCTAGTGGATTCAAACCACATGCCTTTGGTATTGCAATGCAGCTTCTTACCACGAGGCCAGCAGAGCTCCCTGAAGGCTGCAGTCTTTGATCTTCTACAGCAAGTGCTTTAAGTCCTCCACACTTTCAACAGAGAAGATTGTGTCACCTGCATAACAAGGGTTATTGATAAGTCTTCCTCCAATCCTGATGCCACATTCTTCTCCAGAGTCCAGCTTCTCGAATAATTTATTCAGCATACAGATTGAATAGATACAGAGAAAGGATACAACCCTGACACACACATTTCTTAATTTTACACCATATAGTGTTCCCTTGCTGTGTTCGCACAACAGCCTCTTTTTGGTCGCTAGGTATAGGTTTCACATAAGCATAATTAAGTGATCTGGGACTCTCATATCTTCTCAGTGTTAGTTTCTGATTTGGTATATAACAACCACTGTGGTATTAATTTGTGTGTGGGTGTGAATGTAGATGTGTGTGTTTTCTATCTTTTCATTTCCTTTCAAAAGTCAGTTTTCATCTTTACCCAAACCTATTTCCAACAAAATATTACTATGACATCTTTTAGGTTCTGAGGTTCTAAATGTATTTTACATGTATGATACTTTCAAATCAGAACTAGGAGAATGCAAGGAGTCGGCTTTTACAGGTAGACTTTATAATACTGTTCTGCGTTATGACGTGAAGCAAATTCAAAGAGGTTCAACCTCTATTTCCTATTTCTAGGTTGTCTTGCTGCTTCAGAAGAGTTTTCATAGATATTTTAAAGGCAGTGTACTTACGGCTACTTTTTCTTTCTCTAGAAATCATGACTTTACTGAACATGCTCCGCGACCACTGGGTTCATGTGCTCGTTCCTATAGGATTTTTGATTGGATGTTATCTAGACAGAAGAGATGACGAAAAGCTAACTGCCTTCCGCAACAAGAGTATGTTATATAAAAGGTTAGTTCCTGAATTTTTTAAACTCTGTAATGGATCATTTCTATTTACTTTAAGAGTTAGAGCTTTTCATTATGCTAAGTCCCCTACTATATAAGACCATTAGTGTAGAATGATTATGAGGATTCGAGGGAGGGAGGGAGGAAGCAGAGGGCTGGGGATGGGTGGGGGTGGGGAGAGTGTTAATCACAGGGTCACACAACTTGATAGGAAGGTGAAGGAAAGATGTGAAAAACAATGTATATGAACTTTGTAAATAAACCACTTAAAATAAAACAAACACAAACCCACAAAACAAATTATTTAGCATTCTCATAGCTTAATGGAAAGGCACAGGCTTCAAATCCACCAGCTACTCCTTGGGA
The DNA here is from genome assembly GCF_000299155.1 of Elephantulus edwardii. Classification (NCBI taxonomy): domain Eukaryota; kingdom Metazoa; phylum Chordata; class Mammalia; order Macroscelidea; family Macroscelididae; genus Elephantulus; species Elephantulus edwardii. The sequence goes on from NW_006399752.1 coordinate 43,087,662, forward strand.
AAAAGATGACTGATCTCCACCCATGCAATTTTACTGCCTCTGAAAACCTGCTTGAAGGAACAGCTATGAGTTGGTTTTGACTTGACAGTACAAAACAGCAATGACAATGTCACTTTTTGCCAAAAAGAAACAGAAGAGGTACTTTTCTTCCTGAGGATTTAGATTCAAGAGATACTGCCCTTCAGTCATGTTGCCTAATCCTTGGGAAAAACTGTGTAATTGCTTTGAAATAAGAATAGTCTTCGATTTATGAACAGTTGGTTTCAAATCTTTCAAAGTCCTTCTTTTTGGAATTCAGAATGTATTTCACCCTGTTGTTGCTGTTGTTACATGCCATTGAGTCACCTGCAACTGATAGCGACTCTCTGTACAACAGCCCTATACCCTGCTCTTCCTGTGCCAAACTTACTGTCTCTGACACGCCTACCCCCATTACCCCAGTCACTGTATCAATCCATCTCATCGAGGGTCTTTCTCTCTTGGGCTATTCCTCCACCCTCCCAAGCATGACATCCCTCTCCAAGGACTGGTCCCTCCTTACCACAAGTCCAAAGTATATCAGATGACGCTTCAGAATCCTTGCCTCCAAGGACCAACCTGGCTTCACCCTCTCTAGGACGAACCTGTTTGTTCTCCCAGCAGTCCATGGTATATTCAATACTCTTCTTCAGCACCACAGCTCAAAGGCATCAATTCTCCTTTCATCTCTAGTTATTGTCCACCTCTCTGGTACATAGCAAGTGATTGCAAAGACCATGGCCTGTATCAGGTGCACCTTAGTCTCCAGACTGACATCATAGAAACAAAATATTAAACAACTCATTAAAACGTACCTGCATAGTGCTTTCACATGTTATCAGATACTGCCATGATGTAGCAGAAATGTTAAATGTTGATTTTTTTTTTACGGATATCCACTCATTTTGATCAAGTAGAACTGTTCCATCAGTTCTTCAAGGCACAAAGGCATGTAAGTCCATGAAGAGGACAGAATCCACAATAGCCTCAGGTTGATTTCCCATGATGTGGAGGTCAGACAGACTTGCTCTCTCCAGTCCTTTTACCAGTTCTGATACAGCATCTCTCCCATACCCTTCTCTACGCGTCTGCTGGGTTCAAGAATTCATTCAGTGGCCACATGGAACTCAACAAACAATACTCACAATTACGGGGTTTATTAAGGATGTAACAAGATACAGTTCCGGATCGGAAACAACTCAGAATACAATTCTTCATGCAATCCCAGAGGTGCACAGTTCAAAGCCACCAGATGCTCTGCTGGAGGAGGGACAATCCCTTTCTGTGTGCCAGTCAGATCCGATTTGATGGTACACACAAAAAATAATAAAAATAAAATAAAAAAATTAAAATATTTGGAGCTCTGGTGGCCTAGTGGCCAAAAGCCGCACTGCAATCCCAGAGACGCATTGTTCAAATCCACCAGATGCTATACTGGAGAAGGGGGGACAGTCTCCTCTTGTGCCAGTCAGATCCGATTTGATGGTACACACACAAAAAAATAATAAAATTTTTTTAAAAATTAATTTTTTTTTAAAAAAAGAATATACCTCTTCAAACAGACAAGCTCTTCATTCAGCTGGGCCAAAGAGCTGGTCTCTGTTAAGCCCTCAGGCCTCTGTGCTGGGCCGGCCTCTGTCCTGCAAGTGTTTAAATCTTAGCTTCACCAATGAAGGGAGCTCTGGCAGCCTAGTGGTAAGATGCTGCACTGCAATCCCAAAGGCACAGTTTGAATCCCCTAACTTCACAGGAGAAAGATGGATAGTCTCCCATGTGATTTACTGCCTCTGAAAACCCGCTGGAGGGTCAGCTTTGAGTCCGTTCCAACAGAATACACACAGCACCAACAATAATAAACGCCCGAGGTGCCCTCCTCTGCTGGTAATCCTCCAGCGGCCTGTTCTCCTGCCAGTGTCCTGGTTCAGCCGCCACTCTGTCGCTACTACGGCATCTCACTGTCTCTACCATTACAGCACTCTGTCTCCAGGATCTAGGGGGTCTTTGACTCAGGGACCCCAGGTCCACAGGATGTGCACAGTTCCCACTTAATTATTCTTCATAGTAGTGGTCCCCCTTATGTTGTAGAATTGGTTCTCTTTTAAGCCTTAGCATAAAGGAAAAACTGACCCCCTCATTGGGATCCTTTATACTTTATTTGTGTGCCCCCACCCCCAAAAGTGTGCTGTGGACCTTATTTATATTATTAGGAAGCTCTCCAGTCCCCTTGGTGGACCCCAAGCACCACAGTATCATGTCTGACCTAGTCATTGGTGGGAACCACAAAGACTGGAAGGACCATGCGAAGGAATTTGCTGCAGCAGCTGCCCCGTGGGGTTTTCTAGGCTGTGGTCTTCACAGAAGTGGATCCCACATCACTTATCCCAGGGAGCACTTGGGTGGGTTTGATCCACCAACCTTTCCATTAACAGCTGAGTGTTAGGCTCTGCCAGGGCTCTTGGGAGCTGAAATAGATAGTACTAATAGAAGCTTAGGGAGCCCTGGAAGTAAAACAGTTCAGAGTTCATGCTAATAAAAAAGTTGGCAGTTCAAACACACACAGCGCCTCTGCAAGAAAAACACCTGGCAGTCGGCTTCCTTAACGGATCCAGCCCAGTGCTGTGCTCCTCACAGAAGAGTTTTAAGGAGTCAAGGCGGTTGAGAGGTCAGTAGCAGCCGCCTGGCCTCGTGTGTACAGAGACATCGAACGGAGTCGCTAGACAGAGCATCGGCCACAGTTAGACCTGCTGGGTAGGAGGCATTTGCAGCAGCAAGAGACTTGAGTGTCAGACACCGTTCTCATGCAGAGTTGGCCCACTTTGGGGGTTTCATGACAGTCAAAATGAGCTGGAGGGAGTGCAGAAAACTCAAAAGTCATTGAAGGGTGATAGCTTTCATAAAATGTTAAACAAGAAACTAGACATTTTTTAACCTAGAAGAGTATAGTTGAAGATACTTTGTAAAAGTTTAAGATCCTAGGAGAATAGAATGAATGTGTTGACTCTTTTATTTATTTAATACTGGTTTACTTAAAAAATGTGTATACATTGTTTCTCACATTGGATCTATCTCTTTTACTGGATTGAATCTTATGTAAAGTTTTACAAACGTGTTAATTTTATGGATTATAAAATGTCGACTTCAAAAAAAAATGTCGACTTCATATTCCTTTAATTTTTCTCTTTTTATCTCATTGTGAAAATTTGTTATATTTTGTCCTTTTCTTTTCCTCAGAGAATTGAGAGACAATGAAGAAGTCACTTGGAAGTAAAGGCTGTGGCTGAATTATAAAATGTTTCTTAAATTGTGAGAAAAATAAATTACTTTTATTATTTGAAGTGTGACTCTTTTTACACTAAAATAAGTTATTAAAAATTTCCATCAAGGGCGAGCTCTGGTGGCTTAGTGGCAAGAAGCTGCACTGTAATTCTGAAGGCTCACAGTTCGAATCCACCAGATGCTCCGCAGGAGACAAAGGGGCAGTCTCCTCTTGTGCCAATCTGACTCGACACACAAAAAAATAAAGGGAAAAAAAACATTAAAATAAAAATAAAGATTAATAAAAAATCCAATGTATACTGCATTGAAATAGATGAGGGCGAGAACTTTATAAAAGGAATATATGATTGGGTATTATTGTCATGACAGGAGTCCAGAATGAAGACTGCACAGTGGAGTGGATTTGGTGGGGGAGGGACCATATAACTGAAAGAATTTTTCTTTTACTTTTCAAAGAGAAAAGCATATTGGTGGGAGAGGGGTGGCCAGGAGAAAAATGCAATAATGAATGAATGGAAATCTGAAGTTTCTATAAACATTCATTAAAATTAATAATAAAAATTTTAGGTAGCAAAAAAATTCCATCAAGTAGCAAGTGCTTTTTTGTTTTCAGAAAAGTTAGATTATTATTCCTTTATTGTTGCACGTTTTACCCCCTCTGCCCCTCCCCCCTCCTCCAGTTCACTTATTTTTTTAATACTCATTCATTGTTGCACAATTACTGTTGAGAACTTTTTTTTTTAACTTCAAGTACATTTTAAAATGCATCCATTTAGAACAGTTACTGGACACCTAATGGTATGCATTGGTGTTAAATTTACAGTTAGAAGGGAGCTCTGGTGGCCTAGTGGCAAGACGCTGCACTGCAATCCCAGAGGTATGCGGTTCAAATCCACCAAATGCTCTGCTGGAGAAGGAGGGACAATCGCCTCCTGTACCAGACAGATCTGATTTGACGGTACACGTATAATACAGTAAAAATTTTTTAAAAAAATAAAAATTTACAGTTAACATTTAATTTTCTGTTTCTCGTTTGGAATGACAGCGCCAGGAAATCAAACAGCCATTTCTCCCTGGTGAGGACTTAGTCCCAGTGAGTAGCATGTAGAAATAGTATTACTAACATGAAAGAAAACCTGGTAAAGGTGGCATTTTGGAAAGATTGCTAACAGAAGTGTGAGTCAAGCATGTTGAGACTGGCATCAAGAGGCCAAGTCAGAGATCCTCAGACAAGAGAAAACTAGACAATAATAATAATGAAGACAAGTGGGAGAGACCCACAAGAACACAGCATTTGGGGACTTACAGGAATAAAAGGTGCTGTGGAGGAATCAAGCAGAGGAAATCAAGAGTGATTCCCAGATGCTTATTACGCAGCTGGCTCTGACTCAGCGACCCTGTGTACAACAGAACAGAGCTCTGCCTGGTCCTGTACCGCCCGCCTGGTCCCACACTGCCCACCTGGCCCCGCACCGTCCTCACAGACTTCCACATGGTTGCAGCAGATGTGTCAGTCCACCTGATTGAAGGACTTGCCCTTTTCGATAGTCCTCTACATTCCCAAGCAGGATGTCCTTCCCCATATATTAGTCTCTGATAGCATGCTCTCACTGTGTGAGGCAGTCTTAAACTCTTATTTCTAACAAGCACTGTGGTTGGGCTTCTTCCAGGATAGGTTGGTTTGTTCTTCTGACTGTCCTTGGTGTAATATTCTGTGCTAACACCACAGGTCAAAGGCATCGATCATTATTCTTCATTGTCCACCTTTCTCTGGCATATGTTGTTGTGTGCTTTCAAGTGGGAACTGACCCTCCGACAGATTTTCAGAGGCAGTAAATTGCGTAGGAGGAGATTGTCCATCCTCCTGCAGAGCAAGCTGGTAGACTTGAAACGTATACCTTTGGGATTGCAGTTCAGCTCTTACATTAGGCCATCCTATGGCTAGAGTCAGACGCACCTTAGTTCTCAAAGTCACATCCCTACTCTTCAACATTTGGTAGCAAATTTGACCATTGTATCACTTGCTTTGGTCTATTGGTAAGGACTTGTGCCACCAACCCAAAGGCATGCAGTTCGAATCCATCCCCTATTTGGTAGGAGAAAGATGGACAATCTCCTCCTTGGTGACTGACACCCTCGGAAATCCTTCCGGAGGGTCAGCTGTGAGTTGGGTCTAACTCCATGGTACATAACAACAACAACAACTGCATGCTGAATGTGGATCCAAGTAAAATGGAATCTTTGACAGACTTACCCTTTTCATTAACCATGGTATTTCTTGGTCTGCTTGTGAGGACTTCTGTTTTTATGTGGAAGTATATTCCATCCTGAAGGATATAGTCTTTAGCTTTATCAGTAAGAGCTTCAGTTCCTCATTTTTTTCAAAGTGATGTCATCTACATATTGTAGGTTGCTGACGAGTCTTCTTTCAATCTTGAAGTGGCCTTATTACTTCAACAGACATCAAAACACTAAAGATGTGAAATCAAATAGGATACAGGCCATCGAGAGGCTCCCAGGATCTTAGCGGAGATGTACGACTGAACCAAACACGGTACTGAATGAGATGTGCGATGTGTGACCAGCATGTACAGGAGCTCGGAGGAGGAACCAAACCTGCCCACGGCCATGGGCTCAAGTTCAACTCCTCGAGATCCTCTATGGGTTTCGGAGGCGCTAAATGTCTGGAGCGACTGGTGGATTTCAGTCAACTGCTTTTCAGTTAGCAGTGCAATATGTGATGCACTGCAGCACCAGGGCTGCGTCAGAGGACAGGCTCACCCACTATTGTCAAGTCAAATAGGCCTCATACCCCTGCCCCCCCCATGCACTGGTTTTGCAAAGCTGTAAATATGAAATTGCCCATCTTCCTCCCACCGAGTAACCGGTGTTTTTAGAAATCTGGCCTTCCCCAAAGAGACCATAACCGCCACCCAAGCAGATATATGCACACCGGTGTTTAGCGCAGCTTTGTTCACAATAGCAAAGAGCTGGAAACAACCTAAGAGTC
>NW_006399752.1:43096840-43100745 GCF_000299155.1 Elephantulus edwardii
TTCTATATAACTATTGTCGTTTGTCTATGTTCATAAAGTTTCCAGAGGCATGTGGTTTAGGATGTGGATGCCACTCCTGACTCCAAACCTGAATCCACCAAACACTGTCCACGATGGGTAACCACTATAGCGTTTGACGCATCAGTGGGATAGAATTCAGCATTACAGCAACCCCCAGTTACTTCATTATAGCAATTTGACAGACCAGTGCAACTAACACCAGACCAGAGGGCCCTACCATCTCTTAAATACAAGACCCACCCACCAGATCCTAGTTGACTCTAAACCAAGAGGCTTCCAGCCCACAGCTCATTGTTAGCGAAATCTGGAAAATCTGATCAGCTCACACCAGATTGGGAACGGAAAAAGACCTCAACCAAACAGTCCACAACTAGCCCTCACCAAGCCAAGAGAAACCATCTTCCAGAATCCAACTAAAACTTAGAGTTTCAGTATCTGCACTGTTTTTGCAACAACAGGATGAAACCAGAATTCTCTTTGGAGGCAAGGATTTTTAAATTCCACCTCACATCCTTGGGTCGTGTTGTCAAGAGTTCTCAGTCCTTAGAGAAGAACATCGTGCTTGGAAGGGTCGAGGCGCAGGAGAGGAAGACCCTGAATGAGAACGATTGACCCAGTGAGTGTGGCAGTGGGGTCAGGTGTGCAGAGACAGTGAGGCTGGCTCAGGACAGGGCAGGGTTCAGAGCCATTGTTCATAGGGTCCCTGTGAGTCCCAGTCACCTCGATGAGACAAACAGCCAGGAATGAGACAGAGCAGAGAGCATAAAGCAGGGAGCCAACAGTTCTCAACTTAAGACCCCAAGTCAAGTTTCTCTGCTTATTTATTGATAATCAGGGGAAGCAAATCACAAAAGGAATTCCTTGTAAATGAGGCCTAATTTTTCCCTATTGTCAACCTCCTCCTCTAGCTCAGGAATTAACACTCCTTCTGTAGGGGGCCCCTACCTGACTCCTGTCTGCTGAGAATAAACAGCTCATTTTCTGGGATCTGCCACGAGAGAAATCCTAACTTATAAATCTGTAATTCCTTCAATCCCTGAACAAGGGTTTTCATATAATATTTGGTATAAAGGTTGGCTTCCCATAGATTAAAGTCACCCTCCTAAGTATATAATACTATATATTTTTTAAAAAAAGAACAACATTGCATACAGCTGAAAGCCTCTCTCCGACTGTGTTTAACCTCATTCCCTTCCCATCTCAACTTGTTCCCCATACATTCTTTCAGAGATTTGTAATGTGTAACCGGTAACCAATCTGACTCATAGGGAGGTGAGCCCACATATGCCAAAGCTGATCTCTGCTCCACTGGGTTGTCTATGGCTGATTTTTCAAAAGCTGATCACCACCCCTTCCTTTCTCATTGCCTCTGGGTGTAAACTAGCCGCCAACATTTCTGGTTAGCAGTTGAATATCTTAACCATTTCCACTGCTCAGGAACTTCTTGTAATGCATATTAGTCATTCACATTAAGTTGGAGTTGACTCACAGCTGATCTTTCACTGGATTTCTGAGGCTGTAAGTCTCATGGCAGGAGATTGTCCATCTCTTCCCCAAGGAGCTGCTAATGGAGGCATGGTCCAAGGGTTAGCAGGACAATTTGTAATAAATTCACAGGAAAAAAACCCCCATATATTTTCTCAAGTGGGCAAGCTCTAAAAAGCCCAAAACAAACAGAAAACTGGTTTACGTTTTTCTCCACTTTGTGAACTGTGATTTGTTTCTCCATCATCTCACAGTTCCTTAAGAGCAGGAACATTTTACCCAAAACAGTATGGTGAACTGTCGGCACCAAAACGTTCAATAAATGCTAACTGACTCCTTCTCTTGAACCCTGGAGCCCCTGCAGACTCCATCTCCTCATCTCCTGCTTTCTGCTATCCCGTCACTGAAGTCACTGACGGTCTCTTAGCAGCCAAACCCTGTCCGTCTCTTATAAACCTTCACTGATTTTTTTTAAATGTTATTATTTGTGTGTGTGAACTGTCAGATCGGATCTGACTGGTACAGGAGAAGAATGCCCCTCCTCCTCCAGCAGAGCATCTGGTGGATTCAAACTGCCCACCAGTGGGATTGCAGTGCAGCTTTTTGCCACGAGGCCACCACCAGAGCTCTCGCTCACTGCTCTCTTCTGGTGGCCAACTGTGAAATGCAAATCTTAAGTCTGTCCCATCTTGAGAAACTATAGTTCCTATGTTGTTCGTTGTATAGAGTCGGAACCAACCCACAGCTGACCCTCAGATGGGTTTTCAGAGGCACAGGAGGAGATATGCCCATTCTCCCATAGAGCAGCTGGTGGCCACGAACCAAGCGCCTTTGGGATTTCAACGCAGCCTCTTGCCACTAGGCCATCAGAGTTCCCTATACTACATCTACTGCCCTTAAAAGGTACACTTTTTCTTAATGTACCTTCTAGGTGCCACAGTCAACACTCTTGGCACTAGTAGCCAGGAAATCAAAAGACATATTGCCATGGGAAAGTCTGCTGTTAGGGACCTCTCCAAAGTAGTGAAGAGCAATGGTGTCTCTCTGGAGACTAAGGTGCATCTGATACAGGCCATGGTCTTTGCTATCACTTGTTATGTATCAGAGAGTTGGACAATGACTAAGGAGGATAGAAGGAGAATTGATGCCTTTGAGCTGTGGTGCTGGAGAAGGGTATTGAGGGTACCATAGACTGCTAGGAAAACAAACAGATTCATCTAGGAAAGGTTTAAACTGGGTGGCTCCTTAGAGGCAAGGATTCTGAAGCTCAGTCTAACATATTTTCGACTTGTCTTAAAGAGGGACCGGTCCTTTGAGAGGGACATCATGCTTGGGAGGGTGGAGGGATAGCACAGGAGGGGAAGACCCTCTATGAGGTGGATTGATTCAGTGACTGGGGTAATCGGGATGGGCATGTCAGAGACAGTGCGAGTGGCACAGGACAGAGCAGAGTTTAGGGCTGTTGTACGTAGGGGCGCTATGAGTTGCAAGCGACTTGACGGCACATAACAACAACAACAACAGCAACAGGTGCACCATCTGCTCCTGTGTCATGCTTTCAGCTTCATCATGCCTTACCGTCTACACATACCGCCCACCCCAAACTTTTCATTTCCATTTGATGTTTCCTTTTTTTAATTAATTTTTTTAAATTTTTATTTTATTATTTGTGTGTGTTTACCGTCAAATCAGATCTGACTGGTACAGGAGGAGATTGTCCCTCCTTTCCCAACAGAGCATCCGGTGGATTCGAACCATGCGCCTCTGTGATTGCAGTACAGCTTCTTGCCACAAGGTCACCAGAACTCCCTTGATGTTTCCTCTTTAGAGCCACAGCACCTTAGGTGCTATGAAGTCTGGACTCTTCAAAAGACTCTTCAAAGCCAGAGCACTGACACCACAACAAACTATTTGGATTTGAACTTTTTCAGGGCAAATTACCACTGATCTTGGACTTGTGTGTTTGTATTTTAAATCTCTCTGTTCCTGTCTCCCCTCATGTATAAAATACAGATAATGAGGACACCTAAGGAGCTCTGGTGGCCTAGTGGTAAGAAGCTGCGCTACAATGCCAAAGGCATGGGGTTGTGGGCAATCTCTTCCAGTGTGATTTACTGCCTCTGAAAACTCACTGGAAGGTCGGCTATGGTTCCGACTCAACACCAAACACCACGACCACCAAAGGTTGCACCCAAAGTCGTCATTATGTACAAAGCCTAGTTCAGAGTAAAAAACCAAACCGCAGCCACTGGCATGGAGTCGGTTCTGGGTCACAGGGACCCTCCTCCGCTGGTTTTATGAGGCCGCAAAACTTTACCGGAGGAGACTTACCATCTCTCTTTTAAGGTTTTTTAAAAAGTTATTATTATTATTATTTTTGTGTGTACCGGCAAATTGGA
>NW_006399752.1:43100845-43101343 GCF_000299155.1 Elephantulus edwardii
CACACAATCCAGTTTGAACGAACACACATACACACACACACTCTCCAGTTCGAACACACACAATCCAGTTCGAACACACACACTCTCTCTCTCTCTCTCTCTCCCTCCCTCCCTCTCTCTCTCTCTCTCTTCCCCCCTCCAGTTTCCAAAGGCTTTATTGGTAGATGTGCTTTAGAAAAGGAAGAAAAGGATCCTCAGCCCTCCAAGCCTGGAACGAAGAGCTGTGTACTGGAGCACATGGAGCAGTCTCAAACCAGGAGGACGCTCCCATCTCTCTCTTATGAGCGGTGGTGGAGGACAGCCACAAACGAAATGCAACACGAAACAAAATGCACTAGGGCACCAGGGCTGTATAAACACTATGATTTTTAAAGCAAAGCAAGTTTGTTAGATAAAAGGAAAGCTTTTTCTCAATAGAGTTTTCCGTGAGAAATCACACGCTGAATGATCACAGCTGCTTAAGCAGAAAGTCCAAAAAAGTGGAAAGAAAAAAAAAAA